>NW_022631585.1:0-38831 GCF_010015895.1 Lontra canadensis
AAAAAAAAAAAACCTGGATTGGGGCACCTCGGTGGCTCAGTGGGTTAAACCTCTGCCTTCAGCTCAGGTCATGATCTCAGGTTCCTGGGATCAAGTCCCAAATCAGGCTCTCTGTTCAGCAGGGAGACTGCTCCACCCCCAACTCTCTGCCTGCTTATGATCTCTGTCTGTCAAATAAATAAATAAAATCTTAAAAATTTAAAAAATTAAAAACCTGGATTTTTCAATAGACATTAGAGTAATGGGTGATGTGGCAGAGCCCTTAGTTTTAGGATCAATGTAATTTTCCCTCAAAAAAACAGCATTTGCAAAATATGTTAAGCTCATGAACAGAAAATATGTTTCAGGATTGAAGGAGGTATTTACTTTAGAGGAAACTTCAGTTAATCCTTTTAATTATCTCTGAAAATATCCCATTTAAAGGTTAGTAACCAAAATATATCATAATTTTGGCAGGTCAGAATTACATAGAATTTATCTTAAGCTATTTTCTGTAACAAGGATATTTGAGCATCATAGAACTCTGGCAATTAAAATGCAAAGAAATATTTGGATTATTTTCATTTATAGGCATGTCCTTACATCTTATATGGTTAAATAAAGTACTATGCAGAGGCCAGCAGATATCCTGTTATATGTATAAAATAAGTAAAACCAGGTATAATTAAGGGACAGCACAGTGAAAAAAGTTCACCTTCAAAAAGAAAATAGATGATCTTGGAAATTATTGTTAAATCCGCTAACATTCTTCAACACATTATAGAACAATAAGAACTAATGTAGTTATCTGGAAGGATGTAATTTCTCCTTCAAACTTAACAACAACAACAAAACGAACTGGTGTCAGGCCATTTTAATTTCCTCCCATAACACACAGTATCAGAGTCTACCTAAACCAAAGAAGACACATTCACACACACTTTTACCAAAACTCTCCACTCACAATTGGCACTGTTCTTGGCTAGCAAGAAAATGTGTATAAAGTGGATCTATCTCATTCTAAGGTAACATAAGACCCATTTTCTCTCACAAATCATTATGGGAATTAGACTATATTTATGCCATTTTCTCTTATGTCATGGATCAATTATTTCCTTCAATTAGCAATATTTCTTGTGTGTCTCCCATGTTTTGGTACTAGGCACTGGGACACAATGAACACGGGAAACCACAAACTCCTGACTATCACAGAGCTTCCAATTTGGGGCAAGAGAGATAGTAAGTACCTAAACAAATAAAGCGGATTTTGAAAGTATTAATCACATTTCACGTGAGCTCTCTCAAATTTATGTGCAGTTCGTATTTTAGAAGATAGAAATAAAATTTTAATGAGCTTGATGCTTTACCAAACTGATCCTACTAAAAAATGAATGGAAATGAATAGGTGCAAGTGGAAACGGTTACATATTTAGGCCTAAATACTACAAAACATGCAAATGAATACCTCATTACCCATAGAAGAAACAAGCATAAACAGTTTTAAAATAGTAGACGTGGAACAAAAAAAAAAATTCCTAACTTAAAAATTACAGGCAAAAGCATGATAGGGAGTAATACTTCCAATTTTATTCTACTTCAATCAGACCATTTGTTAGACAGCTCTGTCCTAAACGAATATGTGCCTCCAGAAGAACACTTACTTCCCTGTTGACATTTATATCTACATCAAACATATTAAAAAGAGGAATCACCATGTTCCCTTGGGGTCCTTCAAAACAGTAGCAGTCCCTAAGTCATGGGTCCCCTCAGGGCATTTTCATCATCAACAAAACATAGAATTATATAGTGGTCAGCATGTCCTTATTACTCCACTGATTTGGGTACTTTACAATCCACTATATGGTTAAGTATAATTTTTTGTATCTGCTCCAGATTTGGATATACCGTGTGGAGCATCCGAGATGTTTCCAAAGGCAAAGACGCTTTCCGCACGGATGCCCTATCTCCAGCAATCACAAAGAAGCCTAGGAGCCATCCGGACCCACGGCGACCGGTAAAGGTGCTGGCTCAACAAAACAGGAAAGGTGAGCTTGAGGGTCTGTGTTTTTCCTGCAAGCATTGCCTTTAAATATTTTCAAAACCGATAGCTCTTTAAGAAACACTAGCTTTTTCTCGCGTTAAGTCAAATTCTCGCGAGAGGACAAGTCCCCGGATAGCGTAATTGCGCCTGCGCGCGCTGGAGCAGCCCGCACTTCCGCTTTAGGCGTGCTGTCAGTCACAGCGCTTCTCTTGTCCGGCGGTGTTCTGTAGCGCTTTCTTTGCTGGGTCTGCAGTTCCAGTGTGAGTGGCTGTGTTGCTGAGCTGCCGCGTCGGGCGCAGCGAGCTGCGGATCTCGGCGAGATTTTGCACTGCCCGTCCTCGGCGTTTCGTTGATAAGCGGATCACTTTCCTGAGATCCGGGCGGAACAAAGGAATAAAGAAGGAGACGCTCGGCTCCCGGCCGTGTTGCTTGGTTTCCTTTTCCGCTTGCTCCTGTTCGGAGAAGCTGGGTTTATAATCGTCACCGGATTGTAAGTACCTAAGGCGAAGAAAGCGCACTGCGTCCTGCTTTTTGAATACCTTTGTTCCGGGAGAGATTGTGGATTGGGAGAGTCTACTGGGCCTTTCATTTTGTGTCGAAAATCATTCCGCAGAAGCCGCCATTTGCTTTCCTGCTAGCTAGCTCGGTCTGCATTGTCCGGCAGCGACATCTAGAGGTCGGAACTTGCATTGCAGCCAGTAGATTTAAGTGGACCGAACTGATTAGTGTCTCTAACGACTGGTATTCAGGCACAACATATTTCTAAAGACTTGGACCTTAATTCAAAATTAAGACAAAATAGACGCCTTGCCCCTATTCTGCTTAAAACTTTTTATAATTAAGGATTTCGAATCGTAACAAACTGGTCTTTCTAACTGCTTGCAGTAGCTGCAACTTTTAGTGCAACAAGTGGTTGTTAGAAAAGTGAGCCTCAAAGAAGTAAAGATGAGTAAGAGCAAAGATGATGCGCCTCACGAGCTAGAGAGCCAGTTTATCTTACGGCTGCCTCCGGAATATGCCTCTACTGTGAGGCGGGCGGTACAGTCTGGTCACGTCAACCTGAAGGACAGACTGACAATTGAGTTACACCCTGATGGACGTCACGGAATCGTCAGAGTGGACCGGGTCCCACTGGCCTCAAAATTGGTAGATCTGCCCTGTGTTATGGAAAGTTTGAAGACCATTGATAAAAAAACTTTTTACAAGACAGCTGATATATGTCAGATGCTTGTCTCCACAGTTGATGGTGATCTCTATCCTCCTGTGGAGGAACCAGTTGCTACTACTGATCCCAAAGCAAGCAAGAAAAAGGATAAGGACAAAGAAAAAAAGTTTATATGGAACCATGGAATTACTCTGCCTCTAAAAAATGTGAGAAAGAGAAGGTTCCGGAAGACAGCAAAAAAGAAGTATATTGAATCTCCAGATGTGGAGAAGGAAGTGAAGAGGTTGCTAAGTACAGATGCTGAAGCTGTGAGTACTCGTTGGGAGATAATTGCTGAAGATGAAACAAAAGAAACAGAAAATCAGGGGCTTGATATCTCTTCTCCAGGTATGTCTGGTCACAGGCAGGGCCACGACTCTTTAGAACATGATGAGCTTCGGGAGATATTCAACGACCTCAGCAGCAGCAGTGAAGATGAAGATGAGACGCAGCATCAAGATGAAGAGGATATAAACATCATCGACACTGAGGAAGATCTGGAAAGACAGCTACAGGACAAGCTGAATGAATCAGATGAGCAGCACCAAGAAAATGAGGGAACCAACCAGCTGGTTATGGGAATTCAGAAACAGATTGATAATATGAAAGGCAAACTCCAAGAGACACAGGATAGGGCAAAACGACAGGAGGATCTCATCATGAAAGTGGAAAATCTGGCTCTCAAGAACAGATTTCAGGCTGTGCTGGATGAACTCAAACAAAAGGAAGACCGAGAAAAGGAGCAGCTCAGCTCTTTGCAAGAAGAGCTAGAATCACTCCTAGAGAAGTGAAAAGAGCTCTCATACTTAGTTTCATTCCTTAGAGTGCTCAGCATTGAAAGAAGAATCTTGGCTTCATCACCTGGACTAGATAGAACTGTGCAGTAGTTCTCATTTTCTCCACTGTCTTCTACTGAATTTGTCTTACAGACAAATACACATGTGAATTGCTATCTCATTTTCTGTCAGAACCACTTTGCTGTTTATCCTGTAGGAAGTAGTAATGTATAGACAGATAAATGATTGTAGGAAGATTGCAGGATTAGTGGAATAAACAGTTCAACCTTTGTTATCACAGCTTCACAGCAGGACTTTGCTGCTATTTCTCCATTTGCCATAAATGGCTGTTGATTCTCTGTGATGCCATCTGAGATCAGTAAGCAGAGTCTAGTCTATAGGCAGTGAAGCTAGTTTGTGTATTTTCCCATGAAGTGATAGCTATTTTCCCAGCTATTCAAAGCATTCTTACATATGTAGGGTTGGAAATCATTTCATAAAGCTGTTTTAACACAATAAAAGCAACTAATTTTTACCTCACTATGTGTCTTGTTGCTTTTTTATGGGTAGTGGGGATATCAGGTCCTCCTGCGAGGTGGTTTCTTGGTGTGGTTTAATGACTGAGTGATTTGATCCTGTTTTGTAGGGAAAGAAGCAGTTATGTTGGGTTTTAAGAAAACACAGTAGGGTCAAAGAAATTGGGAAATGTCATCTTTGTGCCTTACATTAAGTTTCCAAACCACCTGTTTAATTTGCAGGTTAAAAATCACTAGGTACAGAACCTACCTAAATGATCCTTAAGTTTTGTACATGAAGGTCTTTTTTTTTTTTTTTTAAGCACTACGGTCATCTGGTTAATACAGTAGAAAAAAGGCTATCATATCAAGTACTGTTCACCGGATCAACCCAATGGTTTGGATTAGTTGGATTTCTAAATATTTTCAACTTCAGTTACTGCAATTATTTAATACTATTCTCAGAACTCAAGTTGTTATGTCCATATTGAATCAAAATTGTTCAGAAGGAAGTCATCGCTATAGTGGGATATTTCAAATTTTCTTAAACAATTTTTGTGTGTTCTTAGGATTCTAATCTAATGGCTTTACACTTGAGCTGTTTTTGAAAACAATTTACAAAATGCAGTTGCATGCAATTCACTTCGGACAGTTTGGGATTAAAGGTTGGTTTGAAAATTGGCCTCATGAAACATTTAAAGCCCACCTTAATTTTGTATTTCACAGAAAACAGCAGTGGTGAAATGTTAAAATTGTCCAGACCTCTTAAGTCTATAATCATATGCTAATGTTTGGACATCTCAAAAAACTAATTTTTCTCTCACATTATCTAATCATTTTTACCAAAATGTTGTTAGACTGTTAAGATTTCAGTATAGTACAGGCTTAAGTTTTCTCTGACTGTCAAACTTTGGATTATTTCTTGATTTTGCAAATAAGTTTTCTTACTGCATTAGTATGGTAGGTAATAAGTTATGTTTAGTACATTCAGTATTTTGCTACACTTACAGCCTTGATACCTGAAAAGCTCCACAAATTTGCCTTTTACAGTGAATCATTTAACAAAATACTGTTTTCTTATGAAGGTGTCAACACCAGTGATGGCTGAGTTCCATCTATAATAGGAAGGAAAGATGCTGCATACAGTAACAGAATGGTCTAGTGATTGTGTGACCACAGTTTGTTACTAGGACTATGCTGATGCTCAAATCCTTATTTCTAAGCCTGATCCTTTCAGAGTTCACATTTAGTATATTCACCTGTGTACTGGAAACCCTTGTAAGTATACCTCAGGCAACTCCAAATGTTAAAAATGGAACTCTCACTTCCTCCTTTTCCTTGAAAACCTGCTCTTCCTCTTTTTAAAACTTAAGTGAACTAAACGGCCCTACCACCCATCCTCATTAATGAAGCTAGAAGCTTAAGCCATGGGGCGCCTGGGTGGCTCAGTGGGTTAAGCTCGGCTCAGGTCGTGATCTTGGGGTCCTGGGATCAAGTCCCACGTCGGGCTCTCTGCTCGGCAGGGAGCCTGCCTCCCTTCCTCTCTCTCTGCCTGCCTCTCTGCCTACTTGTGATCTCTCTGTCAAATAAATAAATAAAATCTTTAAGAAAAAAAAAAAGACGCTTAAACCATCACCTTTGACTACTCACCCTTGAACTGCTGAGTCTACTTCCTAAAAAGCTCTTCAATCACTACTTCATCCTCCTGCCTCTGCCCTAGTTCAAGTCATTATTATCTCTTGCCTAGCAAATGGCAATAACTTTCTAACCGGTTGTGTGTATGTGTGTGTGTGTGTGTGTGTGTGGTTGTGGTGTGTATAAACATTTTTTTTTCTTACCATGTAATTTAGTTTTTTGACTTGGTCATCAAAGTGATTGTCCTAAGATATATTTGATCATGTAATTCCCATGCTTAAAACCCTTGAATGGTACACCATTGCTTTCAGGACCAAGTTTATAATTTTAAAAAGACACAAGATTAGGAGCGCTCCAGTTAACCTTTTCAGCCTCATCTCACCACATCCTCTTGCTTGATTTCGATCCACATCTAGAAGACTTTCCTCTTCATTTGGCCAAATTCTACTAACTCTCAGACCTCAAACTAAATATCACTAACTCCAGCGAGGCTTTCTTGATCTCCATCTAGAGCAATTCAGTTACAGATTTACCTCTACTCTGTGTTTCCCTTTTATTCCACAAATACTATGCTATACAGTACCAAACACTGGATATGATGTACTGAACTAAACATTTAGTGTCTGTTATAATCTCATGCACTCTAGTGGATGCTAGGGATAGTATTTTTTTTTTTTTTTTTTAGATTTCATTTATGTCTTAGAGAACACAAGCAGGGGGAGAGAGAGAAGCAGGATTCCCAGTGAGCAGGGAGCCCGACGCCAGGCTGGATCCCGGGATCATGACCTGAGCTGAAGGCAGGTGCTTAACCGACTGAGTCACTATGTTCCCCTGCTGGGATAAATAGTCTTATGCATTTATCATAATAGAGTATAAACTACCTACAGCTCATCCCCCACTAGACTGCAAATTCACCAAAAGTAGGCAATTTGGCTTGTTAGTCACTTACTAAAGAATAGTAAAGAGATGAAGATCTCAAGGTCAAGAGGTGCAGTGCGTGGGTTTGTATGCTAGCTTAGTGACCTTTGGTTGTGTGCTTCTTGCCCAAGTAACTTAATCTGTTTTTCTTACTGTTCTCATCACTAAAATGAAGGTGATAACACTACATACCTCATAGGACTGTTGAGTTGTTGGCTCTTGGCTCTTGAGTTGGTACAAATAAAGGACTTAGAACAATGCCTGAAATTTAGTAAATTAATAAAAGCAGGCACCTGTGTTATTAACAATAAAAGCAAACTACTACTGTCTGAACATAAGTGGGATGAAATAATTACTTGAATTCAAAAGTGATCAGAAAGAAAAGTATAATTAAAGCCATTTTAAGTAGCTGATTTCAAATCAAAGAATCTAATTACAACTGAAACAATTTCTTCAAATATACCTACAGTGTAAACAAACTGACCCAGCTAACTACAACAACTTTTTTACTTGATTTAGTAATAGTTTGGCTTTGTATTAATACTGAGAACTCCATAAGAGTAATTAATCTCTTATGCAAACTTAAAGAGAAAAAGAAGATTGGGATCCATTTTCCTTAAAGTAAGTCCTGTGTTAACAAAAGGACTCATTTTTCTCACAGTTCCCTTGGCTAATGAGTATGGTTTGTAGTTGGGCTAGTTTTTTAACGTTAAACAGTGCAGAGATTTTAAAAAGACAAAAAGTAAAGTCCCTTTCACACTAACTTCCTAAAGTAATCTGTTAACATTTTGAGATCTATCATTCCAGGCCTTTCTTTGGTATACATTTAATTATATATGTTTTTGCAGTTTTGAAAAGCAAAAAATATATATGATTTTGTTGTAGGCACAAATAAAAAATTTTATGACTCAAAAATGTAAGTATCCTTCCCTATTAGGATACATAGATTTACTGCTTCTGTTCAAGATACAGATTTTTATTTTTTATTTTTATTCTTTTTAGGTTTTATTTCTTTATTTGTCAGAGAGCACAACAGCTGGAGAGTGGCAAGCAAAGGGAGAAGCTGGCTCCCCACTGAGCAAGAAGCCAGATGCTAGGACTCCATCCCAGGACCCTGGATCATGACCTGAGGCAAAGGCAGACACTTAACTGACTGAGCCACCCAGTCATCCCATGATACAGATTTTTTTTTTTAGATTTTATTTATTTGACACACAAAGAGAGAGAGATCACAACTAGGCAGAGCAGCAGGCAGAGACAGAGGGGGAAGCAGCCTCCCTGCTCAGCAGGGAGGCTGATGTGGGACTCCATCCCAGGATCCTGAGATCATGACCTGAGCCGAAGGCAGAGGCTTAACCCACTGAGCCACCCAGGCATCCCCATGATATAGATTTTTAAAAAACATTTTATCCACTCCCCTAGTGCTGATCACTCAGGTTGTTCCCTTTAAAATTTTTTAATTATAGCAAATATTGCAAAAAACATCCCTATCAACATCCAATTTTTGTTATATCTACAGATTAGGTAAATGGGATCTTTATGTTCAGTTCTAAGTGTCATAAGGCCTGACGTTTTTAATTTGCAGATAAAATTTTTATTTGAGATGAAAATTTAGAAAAATTGTGACAATTCATGTCTTTGAAGGACTGTGTCTTAAACTCTGGTTATCTTTTATTACCCAGTAAGAATTCTATGTGAAAATATAGAGTGGGAAGACTGCTCACTACACAGCAGTCATACTGGACTTTTTTCCTGTACCTCAAATGCCAATCTTTCTCAACTCAGAGCTTCATTTAGCAGGTACAGTTCCCTTTTCCTGGAACAGTCTCCAGATATTCTCCTGTTTGTCTTTTTTGCCATTCAGGCCTTAGCTCACACCCTACTTCTCTAGTAATCCTATCTGGCCGTTCAGTCTAACAGCTAGGGAGCATGTGATTTGGGCATTCATCTTGTCGAGGGTAGTGGTCTTCAATGAAAAACTGGAAATTCCAGGCGCTTGGGTGGCTCAGTCATTAGGCCTCTGCCTTTTGCGGAGGTCATGATTCCAGGGCCCTGAGATCAAGACCCGCGTAGAGCCCCCCTCATGGTGCCCCCACAATGGATACCCCCTCATCGAGCCCTACATCAGGCTTCCTGCTCATCTAGAAGCCTGCTTCTCTCTCTCCCATTCCCCCTGCTTGTCTTTCTTCTCTCACAGTGTCTCTCTGTCGAATAAACAAATAAAATATTTTTTAAAAATCTGGAAATTCTTTGCCATTGTTTTCTTGCCTTGAGAAGAAGTGCTCCAGTTTAAAACAAGAAGCATTATCATTTTGGTTGGAATAAAAAAAATGATTTCAGTTGCTTACCTATTATCTAGGGCAGTGATATAATACATGCTGGAATTTGTTCTCTCCAAGTCCAGCAGTTTAGTTAAAATCATAGAACTTGATCTTAGTCTCTACTATTTATGCAATTATGTCTGGCAATTTAAGGTATAGACCATTTCCCTATTAATGCCCTTGTGATCCCTGGCCTGGATCACTAATTTGGCTTCTCCAAAACATATGTGTGAACTTAATGCAAAAGCAGTTTATGATTTATTGCAGTTTCCTGTATGTCTTGTGTTTGTAAAAACTCATTATGTGTTTTTTAAATAAACAATGAACGAGATGTAACTAATTGACAATCAGTGGTCGTTGAACTATTGAAAACACTTCTAGATAACTTGATAGAGCCTCCACAATAAATATTAAAATACTTTTTTTCTTCTTGACTTTCCTGAGGGTAATATCAAAACAAAACAAAAAAAATCCCTCAGGGAAGCTGGCTGGCTCAGTCATAGAGCATGCAACCCTTGATCTTGGGCTGGTGAGGTCTAACCCCAACTGGAGGTAAAGTTTACTTTAAAAAAGTATAATAAATTTTTTTAAAATCCCTCAACTATTAACTATTCCTCAACATGAAGAATTTTAAAATCTTTTTCTAGTGTAAAATGGCAGTGTTCTCACACAGCTCTTTTTTCTGTCAAAAAGTTTACCAAGATAATAAAAAATCTCAAGGTCAAAAAGAATAAGAGATGAGCCAGTGAATGAAGAATGTCATCCTATTTTCAGAAGGCCAAAGCAGAGGAATGACTGACAAATTAACTTTCAGAGAAAGTTACATGCTAAATGTCTGAAAAGCAGTATACCAAAGAAAGAAAAACCCACTTGATATAGAACCTGTGGAAAAACTCAGTGTTTGCATGCAGAAGTTTCCAAGGAAGGGAGAAAGGTACCTGGAAGGACATATGGGGTTCATTGAAGTACATGCACCTTCCCCATTCCACAGATGTTTATTTTCTAGGTAAATTAAACCAAAGGCTCAAACTAAGAGAAAGCAGGCACAGATAAAGGAATGTATGGGATCAAACAAGAAAATTATGTGAAAATCTATATACTTTACTGTAGTAATCTCACCCCTCTTCCCCCATTCTCAATCTCATTAAATCAGTATCTAGGCCTTACATCACACACAAAGAGTTAAGATTTCAAGATTATTCTCTGAAGAAACCATGTGTTGCAGAGAAAAGAAATCAAATACTGACATTTGGGCATTCTTCAAGGAAAAGGCCAGGTAACTGTTTACTACGATGACGTCTATCTGTTGGCAAATTATCCACGCACCATCTGCTTTTCAGTGCCTCACTTTTATATATCAGTTGACATCCAAAGATAATCACACAAGGAAAGCTTTCCGAAGGGAGAATCATTTCAGCCTACCTCCTGCCCCCTCCGTTTTAGTTTTACCCTCAAAGTAAAACACCGACGCCCCTTTAGAATGGAAACCTTAAGAGAATTCGTCCTAACGCTGGGATTATGAGCATATATCTGGAAGGTAAAAGTGTGTCCTGACAGGGGTATCCTCAAGCTAATGTCCAAAACCCCAACTTGCTTTGGAAGCTGGGCCCGTTGTCATTTATATCCCCATCTTTCGCAGCTGCCTCAGGCTCTGACTCCTCAAGAACCTCAAAACTTACGCCAGTAGAGGGCGCTGGAGCCACACAGCTCTTTTCTTAGAGACTTAAAAAAATAACCTGTTTTCCACGCCAATTGTAAAACGCCATGTCCTAACTCTAGAAATGATGAGGGCTCGGAGCCACCAGCTCCCAGGGCTCCAACCCCAGATCCTTGGCGATGTGGCCGCGGAAGTAGCCATTCTCCCAGCACCACAGGCAGGACGGGGCAGATCTGAGGGTCTCAGGCTCCACCCTTCTCCCGCACCTCCCCTAACCCCGCAGCGTCGCTGGTGGAGGGAAGAGTCGCTGCAGAACTGGCATTGCTGTCCTAGAGACTTTAAGGGTTTTCTGATCAAAAGCAGCCCCCAATTGTTATGTAAATATCACCCCTCGCCAGTAGTTTGTCTTCCCTGTCTTAAATCTGTTTCTGTATATTTGACCTTTGACCCCAGGCTGCCTCCGCTAGGAACTTATCCCCTTTTGTTTTGCCTAGTGAGAAACCTGGGGAGAGGGCGGGGGCTAGCCGAAAAATAAAGCGTTTCTGTCCAGGCTTGTTAACAGCGGCGCCTCGAGTCTCTGGCGGTAATTGCAAGAATTTAGCGAACAGCTTTCAATCGCTGTATTATAATTCATTAAACGTGTGTACTTACACGGCGCCTGGGCGGCTCAGTCGGTTAAGCAATTGACTCTTGTGGAGCTCAGCTCCGGTCTCCATCTCACTGTCGTGAGTTCAAGAGTTCAACCGGCGTTGGGCTCCAGCGTGGAGTCAACTTAATTTTTTGAAAGAAAAGAACGAACGAAAGAAAGAAAGAAAGAAAGGAAGGAAGAAAGAAAGAAAAGAAAGGAAGGAAGAAAAGAAAAGAAAGAAAGAAAGAGAAAGAAAGAAAGAAAGGAAGGAAGGAAGGAAAGAAAAGAAAGAAAGGAAGAGAAGAAAAGAAAGAAAAGAAAAAAAAAGAAAAGAAAAGAAAAGAAAAGAAAGAAAAGAAAAGAAAAGAAAAAGAAAAGTGTGTACTCAGCGGGTGCCCCGGGCCGGCGGGAGCTGGGAGGGCCGGGTGGCGGCAGCGGCGGCGGGCGGCAGGGCGCGCTGGAGGCCCCGCGTGAGCCCGCCCGCTGGAGGTTATTTCAGTGCACGGGGAGAGCGCCCGAGACCTAGCGTGGGGTTAAGCGGCTTCTCCCGCCGAGGAGGGAGAGTCGAGAACGGGGGGCTGGGGTGTGACACCTGCCTGGGGCTCCAGAGAGCTGCCTCCCCCAGAGACCAGCCGGAGAATGTGAGGGAACATGAAGTCCAGTCCTGCCATCCAGGCCGCTATCGACCTGACAGCGGGCGCGGTAGGGGGCACGGCCTGTGTCCTGACCGGGCAGCCTTTCGACACAGTGAAAGTGAAGATGCAGACGTTCCCCGGCCTGTACAAGGGTCTCGCCGACTGCTGCCTGAAAACGTACTCCCAGGTGGGCCTGCGGGGCTTCTACAAGGGAACGGGCCCTGCGCTGATGGCCTACGTCGCCGAGAACTCTGTCCTCTTCATGTGCTACGGCTTCTGCCAAGAGTTCGTGAGGAAAGTGGTTGGACTGGACAGGCAGGCGAAGCTGAGTGATCTGCAGACGGCCACTGCGGGGTCCTTTGCCTCCGCCTTTGCTGCGCTGGCCCTGTGCCCCACTGAGCTTGTAAAGTGCCGACTACAGACCATGTACGAAATGGAGAGGTCGGGCAAAATAGTAAAAAGCCACAATACAATCTGGTCCGTCGTGAAAGGTATCCTCAGAGAGGAAGGCCCGTTGGGCTTCTACCAAGGACTCTCCAGCACTCTCCTTCAAGAAGTTCCAGGCTATTTCTTCTTCTTCGGGGGCTATGAACTGAGTAGATCATTTTTTGCCTCAGGCAGATCAAAAGATGAACTGGGCCCTGTCCCCTTGATGTTAAGTGGTGGAATTGCTGGAATCTGTCTTTGGCTTGTCATCTACCCAGTGGATTGTATCAAATCCAGAATTCAAGTTCTTTCCATGTCTGGAAAACAGGCTGGGTTTCTGGGAACTCTTGTAAGTATTGTGAAAAATGAAGGAATAGCAGCATTATATTCTGGACTGACCGCTACTATGATTCGAGCGCTCCCTGCCAATGGGTCACTATTTCTGGCTTATGAATATAGCAGGAGAATGATGATGAGCCAGTTTGAAGCATACTGAAGGGTCCCGGTGAACTGGATCCACGCAAATGCCTTAGAGGACTAGTTTATCTCAGGTTTCATGGAGCCCTGGACCACTGTGGAATTATTTTTTACCTCATGGGAATTTTTTGTCTTCCCTTCTTCTAAACTTTACAGAAGAACTATTTTACATCCTATGATTTCCACCCATAATTGTATTAAATAGAAAGATGGCTGCTCTTGTGTTTGGTGAGATAGACATAGTGAGCAGGTGGCCTATGACCCTGATCTGAAATGAAAAATATAGTTCCATCATGGCTCTTGTATAAACCTGTACAGGTACATGCAGTTTAGTCTGTTATCTGTTGTGAGTAAAACAGTTTGGTTTCATGTTTAATCCATATCACCAGAAAGAGTTAACCATGTTTCATGAAGATGGTCATAAATGACGGCTTAATCCATTTGAGATGTAGGGTCTCTAAAACTCTGCTTAACATGTTCACTATACTAGGCAATTAAAGTTTTAAAAAAGGTTTTGTGTGGTACTTGAAATCTGAAATAACCATCTAGATTTTTAAGAGGACAGTATACCTGTATACTGGTGTGGCTTCCACATTCTTGAGTTAAAATTTCAGAATAAGCATCCTGCATTTTCCCAAGATGTTTTCTCTCTCTCTCTCTCTCTCTCTCTCTATATATATATATATATATATATACATTTATATATACATATGTTTTTTGTTTTTTTAGAATTGTTTTTATTTTTTATGTTCAGTTAGCCAACATATAGTATATCATTAATTTTTAATGTAGTGTTCAATGATTCATTGGCTGTGTATAGCACCCAGTGCTCATCATAACACATACCCTCCTTAATACCCATCACCCGGTTACCCTGTCCCCCCTACGCCCCCTCCCTTCTGTAACCTTGTTTTTTTCCCAGAGTCCAGAATCTCTCATGGTTTGTCTCCCTCTCTGATTCCTTCCCATTCAGTTTTCTCTCCCTTCCCCTGTGGTCCATGCTATTCCTTATGTTCCACATATGAGTGAAACTGTATAATTGTCTTTCTCTGCTTGATTTATTTCACTCAGCATAATCCCCTCCAGTCCCATCTATGTTGATGCAAATTGTATTCATCCTTTCTGATGGCTATATATATGTTCATATATATCTTTAGATATATTTAGAAAGCATCTTTTTTGGGTTTTATTTAAACTCAGCTGACATAGTGTGCATTATTAATTTCAGGATAGATTCATCAGTTCAAGATGCTCTCTTTCTGGCATTCATTTTCAAAGTGGGACCATATTCTGCACTGTTAGTTAGATGTGGCCTAAAGCATGAGGCCTTTGGGAAGTAGCACAGCCTTCATCTATACCAACTTTCCCTCTTCTTCCCTCCCAAAGAGCTTTCCCTCTGCTGAGCTTTATTTTTTTTAAGATTTTATTCATTTAAGAGAGAGAGAGCAGGAGTGAGGGCAGAAGCAGGGGTGAGGGTCATTGGGAGAGGGAGAAGCAGACTCCTCACAGAGCAGGGAACCTGACATGGGGACTCGATCTCAGGATGCGAGGTTCATGACGTGAGCCGAAGGCAGACGCTCAACAGACTGAGCCACCCAGGTATGCCATCTACTGGGTTTTAGGTTGAGGAATGGACGAATGGGATGGAGCTATTGATGCATTTTGGATTATTCATGTCTTCTCTGCCACCCACCGGTCAGAACCCCTTTCAGGGCAACAGAAAATGCCAAAGCCAAGAGAACTTTTGTTCACTTTTTGGTGGTTAATGACAGTACTCAGACATGAAACGCTCTCCTCTCAGGCTGAACTAGACAGAACCTAGTACTTGCACTCCACAGTGAATAGGGCTGACCCATCCTGAAATTTACCTCAGGGTCTATAACTCCTTGTCAGTCTTTTACAATGTTTGAACCTTCTGAATTTGGTATTGGCCATCAGGGAATTTTATTGATGAGTGTGTATGAGGTGTGACTGTATAAAGCAATGAAACATAAGAAAAGCAATTTTATTAAACCATATCATATGTATATGTTAAGCACTGAAGAAAAAACCCAGAAAACAAAAACAAACAAACAAAAAACCATAGTTCATCTGATCCCCACATGCTTGGAATTGAATACCTGTTCTTCAGCCATCTGGAATAGAGGGTCATTCTGGTTACAACTAAAGTAAGCCTCATTATTCCTTGCTGCTCCAAGACTGGCAGAATTTCTCTCAATAAAGTGTTGTTCTTAAGAAGCCTATAAAGCTGGGGTGCCTGGGTGGCTCAGTGGGTTAAAGCCTCTGCCTTCGGCTCAGGTCATGATCCCGGGGTCCTGGGATCAAGAGCAGCAGCGGGCTCTCTGCTCAGCAGGGAGCCTGCTTCCCTTCCTCTCTCTCTGCCTGCCTCTCTGCCTACTTGTGATCTCGCTCTCTGCCAAATAAATAAATAAAATCTTTTTTTTAAAAGATTTTATTTATTTTATCTGACAGAGATTACAAGTAGGCAGAGAGGCAGGCAGAGAGAGAGAGGAGGAAGCAGGCTCCCTGCCGAGCAGAGAGTCCGATGCGGGGCTCGATCCCAGGACCCTGGGATCATGACCTGAGCCGAAGGCAGAGGCTTTAACCCACTGAGCCACCCAGGTGCCCCAATAAATAAAATATTTTTTTAAAAATATTTATTTATTTGACAGACAGAGATCACAAGTAGGCAGAGAGGCAGGCAGAGAGAGAGGAAGGGAAGCAGGCTCCCTGCTGAGCAGAGAGCCCGATGCAGGGCTCAACCCCAGGACCCTGAGAACATGACCTGAGCTGAAGGCAGCAGCTTAATCCACTGAGCCACCCAGGCGCCCCAATAAATAAAATCTTTAAAAAAATAAATAAAAAAAGATTTTATTTTACTTATCAGAGAGAAAGAGAGGGAGCTCATGAGCAGGGGGAGCAGCAGAGGGAGTGGGAGAAACAGACTCCCCACTGAGCAGGGAGCATGAGACGGGGCTCAATCCCAAGACCCTGAGATCATGACTTGAGCCAAAGGCAGACACTAAACAGATTGAGCCACCCAGGTACCCCCCCCCTTTTCTTTTTTTTAAAGCTTTATTTATTTATTAGATAGAGAGAGCCCACTAGCATAGGGGCAGAGAGAGTCTTAAGCAGACTCTACTCTGAACTTAGAGCCCATGTAGGGCTTGATCTCACAACCCTGAGATCAATACAAGAGCCTAAACCAAGAATGCAACTCCCCAGGGTAGGTTTCTTCTTCCTGTTCTTTTTTCTTTTTAATAGCTTCCTAGCTATTATTGACTTTTATTTTTTCATACAAATTTCTAAGTAATGTCACAGTAATGTTTTAATGTTTAAAGTAATGTCTTGGGGGAGAAGAGAATTGATAACTTTAAAATATTCAATCTTCTGATTCACAAACATTATATATTTTTCCATTTATGTAAGTCATCTTAATATCTCTTTATAAAATTATGTAATTTCCCCAACATAGGTCTTACACTTCATCAGTTATACTTATTCCTAGCTACTTGATTTTTTATGATTGTAAATCACATCTCGATTTAAAATGTCAATTTCTTTTTGTTCCATTTGTAAAATACACTAATTTGGTATTGATTTTTCAAATTCTGCAACCCTATTAAACTATTTTTAACTATAACATTTTATCTGCAGGTACTTTGGATTCTCTGTGTACTCCTTAACATCATATGCAAATAATAACAACTTTGCTTCTTCCTCTGTTATCCAGATGACTTGTATTTCTTTGACTTATAATGCTAGCCAAAACCTACAGTGCAATATTAACTAGATACTAAAGTGGGCTTTTGTCTTGTTTCTAATTTTAGAGGAAAGATTTTAACATCTTACAAGTAAGTGTTTTGCTGTAAATGTTTTCACATCATTTAAAGCTTTTTATTATTTTTGTTTACTTACTGAGAGAGAACACGTGTACGTGGGTGTGTGCACATGCACTTGCACGTGTGAGCAGGGCTGGGGAGGTGGGGAAGGGGGAAAGGGAGAGAGAGAATCCTAAGCAGGCTCCATGACCAGCACAGAGCCTAATATGGGGCTTGATCTCCCCAACCTGAGATTATGACTTGAGCCACAATCAGGAGTCAGAGTCTTAACAAACTGAGCCACCCAGCCACCCTATATCATTTAAAGATTAAGAAAATTTCCTTTTGGGGTGCCTGGGTGGCTCAGTGGGTTAAGCCTCTGCCTTCAGCTCAGGTTGTGAACCCAGAGTCCTCGGATCAAGCCCCGCATCAGGCTCTGTGCTCAACAGGGAGCCTGCTTCCTCCTCTCTCTCTGCCTCTCTGCCTACTTGTGATCTCTCTCTCTCTGTGTGTGTCAAATAAATAAATAAAATATTTAAAAAAAAGAAAATTTCCTTTTATTCCTAGTTTAAGGAGATTTTTACTCCATAATAAAAAAAAAATTTAACAAATGTTTTTTCTGTATCTATAAAGACAATGGTGATATTTTTCTCCCTCTAATTTACGTCAATGAGTGATATTGCCTTTTAATTTTCCTTTCTTAATATCGGAGTCATGTTAAACATATGATATTTTTATGGAGTGTTCTTTCCTTTCTAGTCTTTAGAAGTGTTTGTTTAAGACTAATTATTTTTTCCTTGAATTTTTGGTAGTACTCATGGCCAGCTGATGCTGAAATATTCAACTTATTTAATAGTTAATGTACTCTCCAGTTTTTTCTAATCTTGATGAATCAGCTTAATTAACTTATATTTCTCCCTATGTTGAAACTGGCTATTCAGAACCTTAAAAGAGCTGGTGTCAGTGAAGTGGGATTTGCTAGATTGGTCCTGGCTCGCAGAAACATGTGGTTTTAGAAGAGAAAGGATGAAAAGGTGAGGGATGAAGAACCTTTGATTTCTGTGTGGCCACACAGTCACCCATGGTCTAGAGCAGCAGTTGCGCTATAGTCAGGGGCTAAAGGTACAAGATGCCAATGGAATTTAGTGATGGATCCAACTTCTGAAGAGATGGTTCACTGAATACACAATGAAATGCAAACTAATAAGGAAAAAGGCAAAATATTCAATCCCTTGGATTAAAGGAAAACCAGAGACCCAAAATGGAGTCACTTATGCTAAGTCAAGTCACCAAATGGGGTTTAATACCTAACCTAATTGCAGTTTCAACCTCTCCCAGATACGTAGCCTTAACAGTCAAAATTTTTTGGTCAGTACCAATGAGGTAATCTATCACATGGGCCTCTCCATCCTCCAAAGGAAGATGAGGTAATCTACCTATTAAGATCGCCTACTCTGGGGTGCTTGGGTTTCTCAGTTGGTTAAGTGTCTGCCTGTGGCTTGAGTCATGATCCCAGGGTCCTGGGATGGAGTTCCATATCTGGCTCCCTGCTCAGTGGGGAGCCTGCTTCTCCCTCTGCCTCTGCTTGTTCTCTCTCTCTCTCTCTCTCTCAAATAAATAAATAAAATCTTTTAAAGATAGGGACGCCTGGGTGGCTCAGTTGGTTGAGCGGCTGCCTTCAGTTCAGGTCGTGATCCCAGCATCCTGGGATCGAGTCCCACATCGGGCTCCTTGCTCAGCGGGGAGCCTGCTTCTCCCTCTGCCTCTGCCTGCCACTCTGTCTGCCTGTGCTCACTCTCTCTGACAAATAAATAAATTTAAAAAAATTCTTTTAAAAATAAACAACCAAAGAAAATGTCATGAGTAGCGAATAAGAGTAAGAAGCAAGCGGAGGGGCAAGAGAACAGTATCAGCAAGTTTTGGGGAAAAAATAAAAAGATCTCTTGCTCTTTCCCCTAAGAGATGGTGACTTTGCCTGAAACAATCCTTTCTTTCTTCTTCTTCTTTTTTTTTTTTTTGCTGATTGCCCCTCCCCATTTCTTCCTATAAAATCCTTCCATTTTATATAGCTTTTCAGAGCTCCTTTCTATTTGCTAGATAGGATGCTGCTAGATAATGAATCATTGCATAAAGCCAATTAGATCCTAAAATTTACTCAGTTGAATTTTGTTTTTTAACACTTGGTTATTGTTATTTGTAACTGCTAAACTGAAAAGAGAAGAGAGCAATTCTGGGTCAGACATTGATGCTAGACCAAAGTCATTTCATTGAGTCTGAGTTTGGACCACCAGCTTCAGAGATGCCCAACTACACCCACCCCAGGACAAAAAAAATTGTTCAGGAACAAAAGAAAAGTCCCTTTAGGACCTCTAATCATCAATAAAATAGTCAAAGTTGGTGTCAGAAAAACCAGGAAACCATTGGAACCGGGGGGCATAGTGTGAAGGAACTGTTTTATCTTATAGATTGATATCATCAGCTTCCTTAAAAACCTTCTACTTGAATGGATTGTGAGAATAACTCCTCTAGGAGCTACATTTTTCATTTTGAATGCTGCAGAATGGAAGAGAATGTTTGGGTTGATACAGGACCCACAACTCACTATGGACCAATTACAGATGGCAAATGATCGAGATGTAGTGGGGGTTACTCTTGAGGGAACAGTTAGACTGGTGGACTGGGTAAAAGCCACTGTAAGGTCTGTTTACCCTAGAAAGACGGATTATCCATTTCCCTCTAGATATGCCAAGTGGAACACCCAAGGTGAGGCCTCTGATATGCTTCATATGCAAGTTGTGTAGGATTGGGCTTTATGATGACCATAAGATTCACCCACTGAATATGCCCATCACCTAGGTCACAGTAAATGCTGTGTTTAGGGCGTGCTCTTTCACATGGGCCTTCCATATAACCTTAAATGTTGCAAAAGCAAAAAACGTGTTGGGAAGCCTCCTCTAATTTTCTCTCTCAACTTTCCCCAACAGATGCTAATAAAAGCATAAAGTTAATTAACAAGAGACTGGGGAGAGGCGAAAGGAAGAGACAAAGTATTCTTTGCAAAAAATTCGAAAATTTTAAATGGTTATTAAGGAATAAAGTTAATAGAATGGATATTGATAGGAACAAAATAAAGAGGGGGAAAAGGGAAAGCCACAGGATTTGTCTCATCATGGTGGAAATCTTTAGATGGTTACTTAAAAATGGGATTAATAAAACAGATATTAATGGGGTTAAACAAAGGTTTTAATACAGTACTACCTAAGTTTGGGCAGTCCAAAACCCCCTCACTGGCCCCCAAACATTAAAGGATCCCCAAACAAGTCCTGCTCTATTTTAACCCTATTTGGAGAAAGGTAAAAAGTCAGAAGATAAAGATTAAATGAGAAACCTAGCCAGCAATAGCTTGAGAACTGTGGTTAGGTAGATTATTTGAGACAAAAATTGACCAAAGGGCCAGGGTCCCATGGCTTGACCTCTTGCTGGGGACTCAAAGCCTTTTGCACAAGAGTGGTTAAAATGGCCAGGGGTTGGGGAAGAGAAGTTTCCAGGATTCCTCAATATGGAAGTCCCACATAATGTGATACCAAAGCCCAAGGGTGAAGCCCTGATTTGGGCTACAATTGGGTTGAGATAACCTAAAACTGTAATGGTTGACAGGATTATGAAAGATAGAACGTTTAAGCATGTATTATGTAAAGAAGTTGTCTCAACTTGACTGAATGTTTTATATGAGAACTGACATTCTGTATGGGTGGGGAACACTTCCCTACCTGGTATTATAAAATCAAAACCTGTGGATAAATCCTAATAGAGACTATAGTTAGGAACATATGAGTTGATGAATTATGGTAAAACTTTATAGGAGAACTGGTATGCTTGAATAAGTTTTATGTGAAGTGGTTCTGTCTTTTTAAACTGATTATATTTGGGCAGTAGACATTGTAGCTGACTGAGGAACATCTCCCTTAGTATTGTAAAACAGAAGACACGTAAATCAGTCCTGCAGGTAAGGTTAATTGGACATCTTAAATGAGAACCAATAGGATTGCCTGAGCCATGCAGTGTGGAATGGAAGCTAGAGTGCTGGTAGGGACAAATTCTCTGTGTTGAGAGCCCTGTGTGGAGCCAAGGCTAGGACTTAGAACAAAAGCCTGTGAGTGCTTCCCTGCAATGCCTACTGGGACTTTGGCCAAGAGAATTTCCATTTGAAAGGCATTTACTGCTTTGTTATTAGATATTAATTGAAGCTATCCTGGTGATTGAAGGACATAAAATGATGCTGAAAGCGGAAATACCCATAACGTCTAAAGTAATATTGGTGAAATACTCTAATAAGGATGGAAATGCCCAAAAAATTTCATAATAAAATGGAAATGGTTTACTTGGGATCCTGCCGCCTGGGGAGTACAAGGAAATACAAGGAGGAGCCTCTTTTCCCATAGGACTGACTTTGGAACTGCATAAAGCCTTGCTGGATTCTATTGTCACATGGGCAGTGCCCTATAAAGAGCCCTCAACTGACTTAAAAAGAGCTGCTTGGTTTATGGATGACAGTTCCAAGGTGAATGGACCATATCCTGTTTGGAAGGCTACCACCCTCATGGAAGGCAGTCACCTAAGTCCAGGAAATAAATAAACATTGGGGGCAGTTTAGAGATGGGCTGAATCTGGACATAGTCCTCTTGCACCCCCTGAGGCACAAAATGCCAATACAAAGTGTTCTAACTCGTGTGCCTAGGGGGCCCCATCGGTTGAGCCGCAGACTCTTGATTTTGGTTCAGATCATGATCTTGGGATCCTGAGGTTTAGCCCCACATGGGGCTCTGTGCTCAGCAGGAAGTCAATACCTTCAGGATTCTCTCACTCCCTCTGCCTCCCCACCCCCACATTCTCAATCTCTCTATCTCTCTAAAATAAATTTTAAAATCTTTTACAAAAACTGTTCTATCTGTCAACAAAAGACACGGAGACTACAGGTTCTCTGGTGGGAAAGACTTGAACATAACTGGCAAGTCAAGCTGATACTGGCAGCTCCATCAGGTTACAAACGGATGATGACAGGAGTAGCCATGGACTCTGGACTAGGCTTGGCTTACCTGGTGGTAGATGCAAATGATCAAAGTGTTAGGAAAGAACTGGAAAAGAAGATACTACACTAATTGAGACAGCTGACTGTCATTTCTTCAGACCAACAAAATCAGTTTATAGCCCATAATGTCTAACAATGGGCAGAGAGATATCATCCTAAGAGCAGTATTTTGATAGAAAATTGGAACAGGTAATTGAAACACTGGCTGGCTAAGAGAGGGGGAGATAAAAGCAGGAAGGCCTGGCTTACATGCCTTCATGAGTCCTTGCTCACACGCAAAAAGAGGAAGGCTAAAGGAGTGTCCCCACTGGATTGATTTCTCTTGCTTCTCTGGTGGGTATGGGGAAGAGGGAGTGCAGAATTTGTTGGTATACTTTCTTGCCATATCACCTCACCTTTTCTTCCCCTGCTTCATGCAGTACCTCAGAATACAAAGGTAATCAAGTTAAACTGAGGTCGTTAGGATGGGCCCTAATCCAGTATGCCTAATGTCCTCCTGAAAAGGTGAAATTTGGACACAGGCACACACTGGAGTGAAGACTATGTGAAGAGACACAGGGAGAAGAATGCTACCTACAATCCCAGGAAAGAGACCTGGAACAGATTCTCTCCCCCAGCCTTCATAAGAAACCAACTCTGCTAACAGCTTGATTTTAGACCTCTAACTTCCAAAACTGTGAGATGATAAATTTCCATTATTTAAGCCAACCTGTTTATAGTACTTTCAGCATAGCAGCCCCTAGAAAACTAATACAAATGCAAATCTATACCTCTGGCCATCCTTCTTTCCAGGAAAATGAACAATCAGGTGTACCATTCAAAGTTCTTTCCCATCAGGAGTTTCCTTCCTTTCTAGGCCAGTCCTGCAGGATGCAATTATCTAGGAGTCTTCTTCTGACTTGTGCCAGATTTCTGTGTGGAAATATTGCTAGGTTAGGCTCAAATTTCCCATCTTCAGTAATTTGATCCCAGGGAACTCCCACTGAGGCCATAGATGCAGGTTGAAAGAGAGGTTATAAATCCAGGAACAGCAGGAGCCCTGACAGTCTAAACCATCCATTCATGAAATGTATTTATATTCTCTAGACCTTGTCATGGATGATCTTGTATTATTACTTCCACTTGAAGATGGGAGAACTGTTACACATGATACCAATTTTATGGTTTAATGAATGAGCTAATATCTAGTAAGTTATAGGTATCTCAGATCACATGTTCATTTGGTATTCCACAGTCAGGCTTCAGTCTCTACTATGGTCCAATAGCAAGCTGGGAGCTGTGTTACTAAGTTGGGATCTCTAGAAAGGAGACATTGAGACTTAAGAGTATAAGGTGTTTGCTAAGGAGTTCTTTGGGATTAACAGCTGTGGAAATGAGGTGATGGAAGCAGGATTCAGCAGACAGAGAAGTGGGGAGGTCTGGAGTTAAAATGACCCTGTAGAGGTATGCTGTGTTAGATTGAAATAGCAGGTCTATATATTTCCACCTTGATCAGTAATTGGACATGGCTCACCCTGTTACTGGTGTGACAGCTGAAGGATGGCCATTGATCACTCTCCTGGCACACCCAGAAACAAGTCCTTCATTGGAAGAGAACCTGGATGGTGCATCTCCATGTCCCTACAACCCACCTGCTGTGCCACTCAGATCCTCTTCATATATATTTAGGAGGCAGCTCCTTCATGGTTCTTCTGGGCCTCTTCCTTAGGGAAAACTTGGAAGAGAAAGTTTAATAGGATGACCTACAGCCCCTACTAGTAAAACTGGTCTCAGGGCTAAAACTGGTAATTATCCCCCTCCCACGCTGCCCACTTCAGGCTTCTTCTAACCCTCCACTAGAATGTCTGCTTGTGTCACCAACTTACCTGGTGGTGTAAACCAGACTTTTTTCCTGAGAGATCTGAGCCTTGTCATCATGCTCTTCCCCATCTGGGATTGTTGCATATACCCAATTTCTGAAGTAATTGGGCAAATGTGTACGAGGAAGCACTCAAGTAGGTCCTCTGGGTACCAAACACATTTTCTTTGCCCCCAGGGTATAATAGCAGCCCTATTTCCTCCTGATGATCAGAGTCAAGCTGGATCATTTCTCTTCTTGTCTGCTGGAACCCAGAAGACTGAGGTTACTGCTTTAGCCTATATTATATTGGGGATCTTGCTATGTTCCCTGGCGGAATGTTTTCCCTTTAGGGATAAGGGCTTCTAACTCTGCAGAGCCCAGATTTCAGAAAAGGGGAAGCACAAATTCCCCAAGTGGGTTGTTGAAAGCAATGGTAACTGAAGCCATTCCTGCCATATAAATTGTTTAGTGTTATCTCAGTTACTGGCAGGTTAGACATTTGGCTATGGAAGCAGCTGGATGAGCCTTGGTCAGTGAGGCAGAGAGACTTCAATCTTTGCCACTGTGGCCTCTTTTTTCCTATGCTCATCATGCTAGCAGTGTCCTGGCTAATGAAAGAGGCTGTCTAAAGTTAAACAGATATGTAGTTTTGTCTATTTCAATGTTTAGTGACTCTTCTTGGTGGGATGCCCTTTAGTGATCATTAACTTAGCACATAAAGATTTTCACACTTTATCTTCACTCCTATATGTCCATCAACATGCCTCTAACTCAGAGCTCCTTATACTCAATCTTCCAACTTTTCAGGACCCCAAGATTTTGTCCTCTAACACCTTTATTCAATGAAAAGAAACCAGAGCTCTTTGTAAGGACAGTTGAGTACATGTCTGGATAAGCAATAAAAAAGAATAACTTTGTGATCTCTTGCTATGGCCAGAAAGCAAGGATCCTTTCAATATAATGAGTTGGGTCAAAATCCCAGAGAGGCCAGTTTAAGGAGTTTTCCTGTCAGTGAAATTGTGATAATTAGTAAAAATGGACCAAAGATACATACTTGATTAAATATAGTCCATAAGCACCATGAGTATATAGGGATACTGACAAAAAATGTTGATTTTCTCCTCAAATAATTAGTATTACACTCAATTCAATTTTTAGTTTATTGATATTCCTTTTCCAATACTTCACCATCATGATTATGGCAGCTATACAAGATGTCTTGCAAATATGTTTACTTGTCACTTGTCAATTTCTATGAAAAAATTGGTTGGAATTTCATTGGGATTGCATCTCTATAGAGATCAATTTGGTGGTAGTGGACATCTTAATAATTCTGAGTCTTCCAATCTTCATTTATTTAAATCTTCTCAACTTCTCTTTGCAATGTTTTACAATTTTCAGTGTAGAAGTCTTGCACATATTTAGTTAAATCTATTCCTATTTATTTCTTGATGTTATTGCAAATGGTAATTTTTAACTTTTTTTCCCCATTTGTTGCAGTTATATGGAAATATAATTAACTTTTACAAATCAGTCTTATAACCTCAACCCTGCTAAATCCACTCTAGGTTCTTTAGGATTTTCAACACATGAAATTATGTTATCTGTAAATAAAAACAATTTTTTAATTTGACAGAGATCACGAGTAGGCAGAGAGGCAGGCAGAAGTGGGGCGGGGAGCAGGCTCCCTGCTGAGCAGAGAGCCTGATGTGGGGCTCAATCCCAGGGCCCTGGGATCATGACCTGAGCCAAAGGCAGAGGCTTTAACCCACCGAGCCACCCAGGTGCCCCAAAATCAAATATTTTAAGTACCTGTGTCTTTTATTTATTTTTCTTGCATTTTTACATTGACTAGACCCTACTTTATATGTTGAACAGGGCAGTGATTACTTTTAAGCCTTGTCTCTAGTATTATGGGGAAGCATTCAATATTTCACCAATAAGTACGATATTAGTAGTAGGACTTTTTTTTTTTGTAATAGGATTTTTATAGATATTCTTTACCACATGGAGAATGTTCCCATCTTCTAGAGTGTTGAAAATTTTCACAAAGTGCATTGTGAATTTTTCAAAGACTTCCTATGAATTAAGATGATCACATAAATGTTCTCCTTCATGTTGTTAATATGATGAATTACACTGATTGGTTGTTTTAACTTAACACATACTATGTTTATCATTTAGGATTTTATTCAGTTTTGAGTGACATAAAATTCTCACAGCATGACCCACAGATTAGCAAGGTGCTTATTTCTCTCTTGGAAGAGTCCAGAAACAGGCAGTACAGAGATAGTGTGGCCACTTAACAATGCAAAAGGGGAACAAAGTTACTCATTTGTTTATATTGTATATATATTTGTTTATGTATTATAGGTGCTCACTATAGAAATTACACTTTTCACAATGTGGAGAAAAGGGAGTCAGAGTTTTGAAGAAAATCTCTAATCATGATATCCTGAAACAGCAGTGAGAATAGGTGGGTTTGACTGTGTAGAAAATTCAAACAGTTGTGCACATCTAGCCGCCAAAGTAGGACCATGATGGGTGAGCTCATGGAGGTGTTTGTGGAAGCTGCCATCTCTGAGGGAATTGAAATTACATGCCTAGTGATTGGTTTAGGGATGATGTTCAACAAAGCCAATAATTAGGAAGTCAAGGTTGAAGTTTGGAACTCCTGAATAGTTCTAGATCTGTCAATCTGCTACCTCCACATTCTTTTGAGGTTAATGGCTTCTTCATTTTGCATTCCAAGTTTCATGCAGGTTACTCTTGTCCAATTCTAACTTACAACCACATAGCAGAGAAGAGTCTGGAAAATGTGGTTCTAAGTCTCATTTAACACAATCCAGCACAATCATCATTCCCCCTAGCTTTCACTCTCATGGTTGCAAGGGCTCCCTCTTCAACTTGAAGTATTGTGTCCAACTTGGAGGAGCAAAGCACAAAAGGTGAAATTACCAAGTCTAATGAAACTTTTTTATAATATATATATATATATATATATATAACTTTATAACTTTGCACATTTTTTTACTTACATCAACTACTTATTGACCAAAGCAACTGCTTTTACACTACATTAGCTACAAAAATGCTGCAGATCTCTCAACAGTAAAGATCAATACCTTATCCCAACAAGTACCAGAGTCAATATTGTAATGACCACATGTGTTGCATATGGGAATGGGAATTAATTAGAAACTGTAACAAAACTAATTTAAAATACATTTACATACTAAAAACACTTTATTTAAGTCTAAGGAGACTTCACAATGGAAATTATACAATACATATTAATGAACCATAATGAAAATAAGATATCAGAAGTTGTATGCTATAGCTACAAGGACATCAGGAGCAACATTTATATTATAAAGGCTTATATTAGAAAATATAAAGTAGAAATTATGAGCTAGGAGTCACTTCAAAGATGAGACACTGATAAAGCAATTCCATATTTACAATATTTTAAAGATTTCTCCTCTGGTGTGAATTTCCTCAAGCATAATAAAAGATTAGATGCACCTGAAGGCTTTCCCACATTGATTACATTCTTTGGCTTTCTCTCCAACTTGACTTTTCCCATCTTTGAAAGCATGAAGGTATAAGCTAAAGGATTTTCCATTCTTCACAGGTCTATACCACAGTATGAGTTCTCACTAGCTGACTAAGGAATGAGAAAGACACAAAAGATTTTTCACATTCTTTATATATTTTCTCTTCAGTGTGTATGTTCTCAAATAAGCGCTGAAGTGTTAGGAAATACACTTTCCCACATTTCTTAAACTTGTATGCTTTCTTTCCAATGTGAATTTTCACAAGTTTTTGAAGGAATTACATACAAGTTCAGACTTTCCTACTCTCCAGATAGTAATATGACTTCTCGCTAGTATGAGTTCTCATGACCTAAGAGCTGAGAAGGCAGAAGTTACTGCATTCCTTATATTCAGTGTTTCTGTGAATATATGTGCATTATTACATATATAGTAAAATATGAAAAATGAAAGGATTTGTCACATTGTTTACCATTATAAGGCCAGTGCTTGTGGTTATTAAAGGTAGAGGGAAACCTATAGGCTTTCCCACATTTCTTATATGTATACAGATCCTTTTCTTATATGTTTTCTCACTTGTAGAGTAAGCTTTCGGGAATAAGTGAAGGTTTTCCTGTATTTCTTACATTTGTAAGGCTTCACCTCAATGTGAATCTTACATGTATAGTAAAGGATATAAAGGAAATAAAGACCTTCTCATACCCTTCAACAGCCAAAGGAGATATTTTCAATATGAGTTCTCACATGTGCCTAAAGGATGAGGGACAACTGAGGACTTTTCCACATTTTTCACAATCACAGTATTTCTCATCAGTGAGATTTTTTCTACATTTTTCTAAAAGATAAAAAAATGGAAGTGTTTTTTTCCCACATTTTTCACATTACATGAAATAAGGCTTATCTCAACCATGAGTATCACATGTACAACAATAAATGGAGAACAAATAATGGTTTTCCCACATTTTGTATTTTATTTTCTAACGTGAATTTTCACGTGAGTCCTACAATACATAAAACAGCTGAAGGGCTCTCTACTTTTTCTTAGATTGATAGGGTTTGTGTCAGTGTGTGCTCCCATGTGTGTTTTAACAAATGAAAGATTACTATTTTCTCACATGTGCTGAATTCACAGCATTTCTCTTCAGTATGAGTTCTTTTATGCACATTTAAATTTGAAATCTGGCTGAAGTTTTTCTCACACTGATTGTTTTCATTATATTTCTCTCTAGTATGGAATATCTTCTACCCATTACATATTAAGATATTTTCCAAATATTTTCCAATTTGATTCTATTCATAGAGGTTCTTCACCATAGGAATTCTTAAATACCTCTCCTATGTCTTGTGCTGATCTTCTGTGTCATGACAGAAAAAGAGGAGGATTACCTAACAGGAAGTTTTTCCACATTGCTGGTGAAGTGACATAATATTAATTTAAGGTAGACTGTGTTAATAAAGGCTGTGTATGCTTAGCCTTAGATGAAATATCCCCCAAAATGTTATGCATAAAAAGTCAATTTAGTATAAAAGTAGAGCACCAAAAAAATACACAATTAAGCAAAAACAAACAAAAGCCAAATTCAGGGGTGCCTGGGTGGCTCAGTGGGTTAAGGCTCTGCCTTCGGCTCAGGTCATGATCTCAGATTCCTGGGATCGAGCCCTGCATCAGGCTCTCTGCTCAGCAGGGAGACTGCTTCTCCCCCCTCTCTCTGCCTGCCTCTCTGCCTACCTGTGATCTCTGTTTGTCAAATAAATAAATAAAATCTTAAAAAAAAACAAATCCAGTGAACAAGAGACAAAGGAATGAAAATAGATGGTACCAAAAAATTATAATAGGGGCACCTGACTGGCTCAGTTGGTGGAGCATATAACTCTTGATATAGGAGCTCTGAGTTTGAGCCCCTCTTTGGATGTAGAGATTACTTAAAAATAAAATATTTTTTTAAATTGCCATAAAGACAATCATATAAATAATTATATTCAATATAAATGGAATAAACTCTCCAATTAAATGGCAGAAATGACAAAACTGGGTAAAAAACAAAATCCAACTCTTTAGTTTACATAAGATGTATTTAAAATATAAAGTCAGGATAAGAAAGTTAAAGGAGGAAAAAAGATATTAAATGAACCCTAAGCATAAGAAATATAGGGTGGTTTTATCATCAGACTAACAGTATTACTAGAGAATGTCTCTAGTAATATATTCCATAATGCTTCATAATAATTATTGTCAATTCATCAAGAAGATAAAATAATCTTACCTATGTGTACATCACAGAGCTTCAAAATACATGAAGTTTAAAAAAGTGCTACACCTGGGGCGGCTGGGTGGCTCAGTGGGTTAAGCCTCTGCCTTCGGCTTGGGTCATGATCCCAGGGTCCTGGGATCAAGCCCCGCATCGGGCTTTCTGCTCAGCAGGGAGCCTGCCTCCACCTCTCTCTCTGCCTGCCTCTCTGCCTACTTGTGATCTCTGTCTGTCATATAAATAAATAAAATCTTAAAAAAAAAAGTGCTACACCTGAAGGGAGAGAAAGACGAATTCACGATCATAATTTAAGAATTTAACATTTTATCTCAGTAATTGATAGAACAAGTAGGAAAAAATGGTAAGAATAAATAAAACTTAAAATTATCAAGCAACTTGGTTTAATTGATATTTATAGAATACTTTACATACATTTATTTCAAGTACACATGAGCAACTCATAAAGATCAAACATATGTTGGATAACAACAAAACCCAATAAATTTTAAAGGATTGAAATCATACAGAGTTATGTTCTTAGACCAAAACAGAGTTATTCTGAATGTGAAAATGTTATCTCTGGATATTTGGAAATGCAGCAACATACTTCTAGTTAACCAATAGATCAAATAAATCAACAGGGAAATTATAAGTAAATTCAAACTCAATGGTAAAAAAAACCCCACCATTTATCAAAATTCATGAAATATAGCTTGAGTAATGCATAGAGAGAAATGTATAGCTTTAATTTATATATTTATATATTTTAATCTATACAAAAACGTCTAGTGTCAGTGATCCAAACCTTCAGAGAAACAGAAAAAGAGAAAACTAAATCTAAAGTAGGTATAGATGGGTCACCTGGGTGGCTCAGTAGTGTGGCTCAGTAGGGTGAGTGACTGCCTTTGGCTCAGGTCATGATCCTGGAGTCTCAGGATCGAGGCCCGCATCGGGCTCCCTGCTCTGCGGTAAGTCTGCTTCTCCCTCTGACCCTCCCCCTCTCTCATGCTCTGTCTCTCTCATTCTCTCTCTCAAATGATAAATAAATAAAATCTTAAAAAAATAAAGTAGGTATAGAAAAAGAAATTAAAATATAAGAGTGGAAATCAATGAAACAAAACAGAAATAGAAGATGACAAAGATTTTTTTTAAAGATTAATAAAATTGATACTGATAAAGCAATACTGATAAAGACAAAAGGAGAGAAAATATATTTTACCAATACCCAGAAAGAAAGAGGTACATCACTATTGATCCTAAATATATTAAGAAGATGAAAAAGGAGTATTATCAATAACTTCATGTCAATACATTTAACATCTTAGATAAAATGGACAAATTGTTGAAAAAAACATGTTACCGACACAAGAAGAAACAGAAAACTAGAATTGTAGGATATCTACTTAAGCAATTTCTTTTGCAATTCAAATTTTTCCACAAAGAAAATGTTAGCTACAGATGTCGTCTGTGGTAAATTCTATCAAATACATAAAGAGGAAATAATAAAAATCTTACACAAATTCTCTCATTAAAAAAAGGAGGAAATAATTGCCAAATCATGCTATGAGGCCAGTATAATCCTGAAACTAAACCTGCTAAGGGTAGAACATGAAAAAAATGTATAGAACAATATCCCTCATGAACACAAATGCAAAACACTCAACAACATTCTTAGTAAATTTAATATACCTAATTAATATCACATTTTTTCACACAGCTACATGCCACCTGGAAGAAAAACTTAAACATTCTGCCTGGTTAATTATGGCCATAAAGGTGCTTTTCTCTTCCCACTCTGCAGGACTCCAGTTCATTGGATCTCATGGGATACCTTTGTATTTTTCTCCTGTTGCTGCCGCTATCCCATATTCAGAATGGAGGGAGACTTGATTCAGATTTTGGAGCTCAGATTCCAGTTGTGATGGCATCACTAGTACTGCAATGGCCACTTGAACTTGCAAGTTGGAAACAATCAATAGGACCAGGACTAGGGTAAGGTTAGTGTTTCAGAATCAAAATTAATGGGTCTCCCCAAAACTTGGTATTAAAGATAGATACTGTTTAATGCAATATTCTAAAAAAAATTAAAACTTTATGAAAATAATACATTATGAATAAAATACCCAAATATTAGATAAAGAAAGGATCTAGGGTCACCTGGGTGGCTCAGTGGGTTAAGCCTCTGCCTTCGGCTCAGGTCATGATTTCAGGGTCCTGGGATCGAGCCCCACTGATCGAGCTCAGTAGGAACCTGCTTCCCCCCTCTCTCTCTGCCTGCCTCTCTGCCTACTTGTGATCTGTCAAATAAATAAATAAATAAAATCTTTAAAAAAATTTTTTTAACCCTGCTACTTCCCTGACTGAGAAGGAAATCAGTTCTGGGTTACTTCATAAACATCATAGTCATTTTGTCAGCACACCACTCCTGTAGGTTTAAAGAGTAGCTTATCAGTTCACCTTCTCATTCTATTCTTCACAACTCAACTTTTGGGGTGCTACTAGCCAGGAATATTCCTTTCCAAGTTCAGTTGTTTGTATATGTTTGTATTAGCCAAATTGAAAAATGACTGAATAAAGATACAAAGTCAGCCACAGTAGATCAGAGTAGACATCTCAGGGTTGCAAGCTGGCTGCTTCAACTCAAGGCTTATTCTCCAATATCCAGGCTGGTTATGAAAAAGGAAATGGCCAAAAAGACCCCAGGAACAAGCCACCTCAGACTAGCCCTTTGAAAAATATTTGCCTTAATTATACCCAAATTAAAAGCTTTTGCACAGCAAAGGAGACCATCATTAACAACAAAAAAGGCAACCTACTAAATGGGAGAAGATATTTGCAAATGACACAACCGATAAGGAGTTAATATTCAAAATACCTAAAGAACTTAACACAACTCAGGGCACCTGGGTGGCTCAGTTGGTTAAGCTTCTGACTCTAGGTTTCAGCTCAGGTCGTGATTTCAGGATTGTGAGATGGAGCCCTGGGTCAGGCTCTTGCTCTCTTTCTATCTCTCAAAAAAACCCCATACAACTCAACACCAAAAACCAAATAATCCAATTTAAAAATGGGCAGAGGTGGGGCGCCTGCATGGCTCAGTGGGTTAAAGCCTCTGCCTCCGGCTCAGGTCATGATCTCAGGGTCCTGGGATTGAGCCCCTCATCAGGCTCTCTGCTCAGCAGGGAGCCTGTTTCCTCCTCTCTCTCTGCCTGCCTCTCTGCCTGCTTGTGATCTCTGTCAAATAAATAAGTAAAATCTTTAAAAAAAAATGGGCAGAGGACTTCGACATCTTTTCAAAGAAGACATAGAGATGTCCAATACACACATGAAAAGATGCTTGACATCACCAATCATTAGAGAAATGCAAACCAAAACCACAATGAGATATCACCTTATACCTCAGAATGGTTGGTATCGAAAAGACAAGAAATAGCAAGTGTTGGCAAGGATGTGGAGAAAAGGAATTTTCCTGCACTACTGGTAGAAATGTAACTTGGTGCAACCACTGTGGACAACAGTACAGTGTCTCCTCAAAAAATTAAAAATAGAAATACCATACAGGGGCACTTGGGTGGCTCAGTCAGTTAAGTGTCTGACTTCAGCTCAGGTCATGATGTCAGGGACCTGGGTCAAGCCTTGCATGAGGCTCTGCACTCAATGGGGAGTCTGCATCTCCCTCTTCCTCTGCCCCTCCCCCAACACTGCGCGCGCGCATGCGCGCGCGCACACACACACACACACACACACACACACACACACACACATACTCTCTCTCTCTCTCCCTCTCAAATAAATAAAATCTTTAAAAAAGGGAATACCATACAATCCAGTAATTACACATTGGTTATTTACCCAAAGAAAACAAAAACACTATTTCAAAAAGATACATGCACCTCTATGTTTACTACAGCATTATTTATAATAGACAAGGTTATGGAAGCAACCTAAGGGTCCACCAATAGCTGAATGGACAAAGAAGATAGGATACAAATATACAGTAGAATATTATTCGGCCATAAAAAAGAACGAGATACCACCATTTGCAACAAAGTGGATGGACCTAAGGGTATTAAGCTAAGTGAAATAAGACAGAGAGAGAAAAATACCATATGATTTCACTTACATGTAAAATCTAAAAAAAACTCCAACCCTGAATAAACAAACAAAAAAAACCCCAGAAACAAGAAGAGACCCACAAATACAAGGAACAAACTGGTGTTTGCCAGAGGGAAGGGATAGGGGGATGAGCAGAACGGATAAAGAAGAGTGGGGAGTGGGAGATACAGGCTTCCAGTTATGGAATGTGTCATTCAGGTGGATGAAAGGTACAGCATAAGGAATATAGTGGAATATGGTTTTGTAATAGCATTGTGTGGTGAGAGATGGTAATTACACCTGTGATCAGTAAAGCCTAATGCATAGAGCTGTTAAATCACTATGTTGTACACCTGAAACTAATTTAACATTGTGTATCAACTATACTTCAATTTAAAAAGGAAAAGAGAAAGGGTGCCTGGGTGGCTCAGTGGGTTAAAGCCTCTGCCCTCAGCTCAGGTCATGATCTCAGGGTCTTGGGATCAAGCCCCACATTGGGCTCTCTGCTCAGCAGGGAGCCTGCTTCCCCCTGCCCCATCTCTCTGCCTACTTGTGATCTCTGTCTGTCAAATAAATAAAAATCTTTAAAAAAAATAAAAAGGAAAAAATAAGACGCTAAAAAAAAAAGAAAAAAATTCCCTTACGTGTGATGCCCCAATTTCACTTTTAAACCACTAGCAATAGCTGAGAACTAGGATACCGTTATGTGCAAGAGATTATGGGAATGTGAATATTTTTGTCTAGAGTAGGGGAAGGCAAAGAAAAATGGGCTCAGAAATGGCTTTTTAAGGGGTGCTTAGGTGGCTCAGTCACTAGGCGTCTGCCTTTGGCTTGGGTCAAGATCCCAGGATTCTGGGATGGAGGCCTGCATCAGGCTCCCTGCTCAAAAGGGAGTCTGCTTCTCTCTCTCTTGCCCACACTCCCACTGCTTGTGTTCTCTCTCTCTCTGTCAAATAAATAAAATCTTTTAAAAAATGGCTTTTTTAGAAGTCATTGTTGTAATAAATTACCACAAACTTTGTGGCTTAAAAACGCAAGTTTATTATCTTATAGCTCTAGAGGTCAGAAGTCTAAAATGTGTCTTACTGGGCTACATTTAAGGTAGGGCTGCATTCCCTTCTGGAGGCCCTAATGGGGAATTATTTTTGCCTCTCTAGCTTCTAGGAATGCCTGCATTCCTTCACTGGAGGCTCCCTTCCATCTTCAAAGTCAGTAAAGGCTGGTGGACTCTTCTGTAAAACATCACTCTGACACTGATTCTTCTGCTTCTACCACCTCTTACTAAGTAAGGACTCTTGTGATTACATTGGACCGACCTGCATAATCTAGGGTAATCTCTTTATTCTAAGGTCAGCAGATTGTCAACCTTTTTCCTATCTGCAACTCCAATTTCTCTTTGCCACATAACAAATGATACAGTTTCAGAGATTAGGACACTGATACTTTGTGGGGCCATTATTTTCCTTACTGAAGTCACTTTCTGACCCCCAAAGATTTACATCCATCCCACGTAAAAATACATATATATTCAAGGTCCGAAGAGATCTCATCTCGTTAAAGTTATCAACTCGGTGCATAATTTCACTTAAATTTCACCAACTCAAAAACTCAAAATTTCATACATCATCTAAATTAGGTATGAGTGAGACTCTAGGAACTACTCACCCTGGGCATAATTCCTCTCCATCTGTGGACCAGTGAAACTAAACAAATTATTGGCTCTCTAAACTGTATCAGGATAGGACAGGCATAGGATTACAGTTAACAGCCATTCCAGTTCAAAAACAGAAAGTGGAAAGTAGAAACAGTCATATGCCCCAAGAAACATCAAAATCCATCCCAAAGCCTCTAAAGCCTCTCAAGGCCTGGGTTTGGACCTCCACCCTCTGGGCTCCAGGCTCTCTCCTATCAACCATCCTTCCTTTTTCATGAAAGAGTAGTATATGTTTTCAGCTACTAGTTTTTCCAATAATTTCTTGCTTACAGAATTGTGTGGTACAATAGGCTTCTTTTTTCTTTTTTATCATTCTGTCTCTTCCAATTCAAGCTGCTAATACTTCTGCAGGTATAACACTCTCAAGAACTTTTTGAGTCCCATGTGTATAACAGGGATTCTCTCCCCTAGACAATGAGCTGCTTCTCAGTTATTTCCTGGGTATTCTCATCTCTATTTCTGACTTCTGCTGGAATGGCTGGGCTTTTCATGAATCACAGTCCCAACCGCTTTCAAGAACTTGCTGTGTGACTGAATGCGCTTATCTTTTAATCCTGTCAAGGCACTAGCAAAAGATTGTCCTGTGACCCCTTGGCTTTTTTTTTTAAAGATTTTATTTATTTCTTTGACAGAGACAGATCAGAAGTAGGCAGAGAGGAAGGCAGAGAGAGGAGGAAGCAGGCTACCTGCTGAGCAGAGAGCCCGATGTGGGACTCAATCCCAGGACCCTGAGTTCATGACCTGAGCTGAAGGCAGAGGCTTTAACCCACTGAGCCACCCAGGCACCCCTGACCCATTGGCTTTTGATCTAGAATATACTTTCTTAATTTGAGCCCTGTGTACAATCTGATTAGTCTTAGAATTTACCACATTACCAAGTTCTAGTCCCTTTTAAAAGCTTAACAGTTCTTCCCTCCAGCCATCTCATTCCTCTCACATTATAAGCAACAAGAAGAAACTGGGCTGGACCTCATTTCTGTCTGATCCCTCACCATCAGTGATGTTAACATCCATATTTCTATCATCATTATCTTTACAATGATTTAGGTATTTTTTTGAGAGAGAGAGAGAGAGAAAGGGTGGGAGGAAGGGTGGGGAGACAGAGTGCCAGCACTGGAAAGTAAGGGGAGGAGGCAGAGGAAAAGAGAGAGACAGAATCTTAAGTAGGCTCCAAATTCAGCATGGAGCCAGATGTAGGGCTTGAGGTCATGACCTGAGCCAAAATCAAGAGTCAGACACTTAACCTACTTAACCAGGCACCCTGATTTAGGTATTCTATATGGCAACATATGTTTTCTCCATCATGCTCCTTCTGAGACTTTGATAGTAGAGTTGTTAAACTATCCAAAGCAATGTAGGCTTTTTCCATTATGCTTTTCAAACTTCTTCCAGCTTCTACCTACCTTCCAGTTCCAAAACAACTTCTATGATTTTAGTAATTTGTTACAGCAGTACTCCACTTCCATGTACCAAAATCTGTATCATTTGGGGGTTCAACCAGGAAAACAGAATCAGCAGGAGATATGTAATGAGAGATTTTTTGCAAGAAAGTGACTTACTCAATTGTGGGAGATGGCTAGGCAAGTCCAATATCTGTAGGACAGGCAATTAAAGGGCTGGCTGGAACTTCGGGACACAAGCTGAAGCCCCTGCCCACAGGCAGAATTTCCTCTGCATCTCAGGGAAGACTCGGATCTGCTCTGCTCTTAAGGGCTTTCAGCTGATCAATCAGGCCCACACGGAGCATCTGGGATATTCTCCTTATTTACAGGTTAACTCATTAACAAGCTTAATTCCATCTGAACCTTAATTCCCCTTTACAATAAAGCTTAACATTTTATAAGTTTCAGGAATTAGGATGTAGAGGTCTTTATGGAGCCATTATTCTGCCTACCACACCATTCTATAGCATCTGCAAAATTAGGAGGCTTCCTGGAGCTAGAGGAGTCCTGACAACACAGTTGATTATTTCTTTAAATCATTCAACACCCCCACCAAGTATTATTTAATAAGTTTTCCTTGGTTAACTAATATTAATCATGTAATGTATTTTCTTTCAAATCCCTTAACAACAAGTACAATGTTATCATCCAAAGGCAAGTAGATATTGGCATGTTGTGCCATCAAAAGCTCCTCTTGGCCCAGAACTTGGAAGTCACATGAGAATTACTCTTCAATCATAGCAGATAATTGCAAGCAATGGCCTACCTGGCACTAGAGCCGTTAGAGTATACAGATACACCTTAAACACAACCTGAGCATCAGTAAATATGTCTAGGACTTTTATCAGAATCATAAGTTAAATGTAAGAACCCAAATGTTTTTTTCAACATGAATTTCTCAGAAAGAAGGCATGATAAAGATTTATTTTCATGATGTGACATATGTATTTCATAGGGAAAATCTAATGCTTACAACTGTGACTTTTTGAAATAAGTAGCATGGAAACATACACATTGCTGTCTATTTGTAAAACAAAAATCCACCCAAAAAGAGCTTGGAAAAATTGGACATGGGTAAATACAAATTGATTCCACCCCAAACACATCAGGGGTTATGCAAAAGTCATAGCTATGTTACTAATAAAACCTAAAAGCTTTCCAGTAATTTTTAAAAATGAAGTATGTAAACAAAGATTAAGACATTCCTCTTTTTTTTTAAGTAGGCTCCACTCCCAGCATGGAGTCCAAGACAGGGTTTGAGCTCATGACCCTGAGATCAAGGCCTGAGGTGAGATCAAAAGTCAGATGCTTAACCAACTGAGCCATCCAGGCACCCCAGGAATTAGACGTTCTTAAGTACTGTCATATAGTTAGTAAAATACTTTGAAAATCAGAATTGTATATTCTGAGAGGTTAATTTTCATATTATCCTTTAGGAATGAGTATAAAAATTTTTAAACAGAGATATTAATTTCCTGATATAGAATGTCTACTAATGATACAATACCTGGAAAAATAATCATAGGATAATCAGGCCAACAAAACAAAGAGTAAATTTACTATGGAAAAAAGAGGGTGAAAGTACAATTAAAATTGCTACTGGATTAAAAAATGAAACAGAAAGGTGAAGGAGACAAAACTAACAGAAAAGTGAACAGGAAAGTTTCAGATACCTAAGCTATTCCGGAAGGTTGGATTTGGCTCTGACATACTCCTAAGGTCTTGGTTCAGAATATTGGGGAAGATAGGCTTCAAGAATTTGAACTCATTGGTCCCAGATCCTTCCGTCAGACACACCTCATACTGGTAGCTGTGGGA
>NW_022631585.1:41831-50286 GCF_010015895.1 Lontra canadensis
GGGTCCCCAGGTCGGTGACGGTGATGGTGATGTTGTACTCGGCCTGGTTCTCTCTATCTAGGGGGCTCTCTGTTACCAGGGTGTAGAAATTTTTAAAGGTAGGCTTCAAGAGAAAAGGGAGGTCATCCTGAATGGAGCACACCATCCTCCCGTTGTCCCCAGCATCTAGGTCTCGTATGCTAAAAACAGCGACCACCATTTCAGGTGACGAATTTTCAGGTATGGGGCTAGTCAGAGATGTCATGACTATTTCTGGTGCGTTGTCATTCACATCCACAACCTGAACTAAAATTGCTGATTTTCCGGAAAGGCTACCCCCATCAATGGCCTGGATATTTATTGTATATGACTGAATTAACTCGAAATCCAGAAGCGCTTTTAAATGGATTTCACCAGAAACTGGATGGATTTCAAATGTTTTCCGAATGTCTGTGGAGACGTGAGAAAATGAGTAGGATAATTCTCCATATATTCCCGCATCCAAATCTGTAGCAGACACCCTGATGACCAAGGAGTCCACAGGGCTGTTTTCTGGTACCTGAACCTCATAGACAGGCCTTTGGAACTCTGGAGCATTGTCATTGATATCTAAAACCAAAACACGAACCAGTGTAGTTCCAGACCTGGGCGGAGACCCACCATCCAAGGCTGTTAGTGTTAATCTAAACTCGGGCTCCTTTTCCCGATCCAGAGATTGGTCCAGTAACAGCTCTGGGAATTTTCTGCCATCATCACTGTCTTGTAATTTAAGGTGGAAATAAGAATTGGGACTTAATGTGTAGTTTTGGACACCATTCTTTCCTACATCCAAGTCCTGAGCACTGTCCATTTGGAATGAGGTTCCTGGAGCAGTAGCTTCTGAGATTTTCAGAATTATTTGCTTGTCTAGGAAAGCAGGGGTATGATCATTTATGTCTTTAACCCAAAGTTCAGCCCGAAAAAATTGTAAAGGATTTTCAAATAATACCTGGAAATGCAATATACATGGCTCTGTGAAATGGCAAAGTGCCTCCCGGTCCAGTTGCTTATTTAAGAACAAGTTGCCAGTCTGTGGATCCAACTGTAAATAAGGTTTATAGTCGTCAAAGATGACTCTCGCCCCCCGTGCAACCAAGTCTTCCACAGACAAATCTATTTCTTTCACCACATTGGCTATAACAGAACCGATCTCCATTTCCTCTGCCACAGAATAGTGCCAGGGCTCTGAACACACCAAAGACCCTCCCAGGAAAACAAAGAATAGCAGCACTTGCCTTATCTGCTGAGGGTGCCTCTCTCCTGGTTCCATGGCTCCTTAGCCAAATGTGCTTCTGCGGAATTGTTTCAACTCAGTAGCAAACAGCTCCTAAATTGCGCCTCTCATCTATCAGGCGGGACCACTGGGAATCTTTAGTCTTGTAATCCTATCACGGATTACAGGGTGTTGTTGGCTCCCTAGCTTTCTCTTGAAAGCCTCTTTTCCCCTTCTTTCTTCTCCTGTGCTCTCAGTTACACTGATTAAGGGAGACCAAAGCGTTGGATGGTATGAAAAAATCCCCATCTTATCCTGCAGCGCCACCATGCGACTCTGCTGCTTCTCAGGTTTTAAACAGATAAGTTTGAGACAAAATACTAATTTACGTTGTGTGTTTGTTGATTAACTTAAATTACACTCTCTCCTATATTCTTATTTTCTGAGTTACATTCTCAGTAATATGTGATGCTATTATTATTCAGTCTTTAACACAATAAATCACAACCTGTTAGAGCTGTGGTGAATATAAAAATCATGTTTAAGATATAGCCCCAACTTCAAATAAATTATGATCTCTCTTTGAAGACCATATATAAAACAACTAAAAATACTTAAAGGGACTCTTTCACATAATTAACGTTATGAACAAAATATTGCCAGGAAATTGGAAAAGGGAACCAGAGATTTTAGTCTTCTCTAGCTATCAGCAAATACTCCTAGAAAAGACAATAAGGTCATGCATTTTTAACTGAACCTAGTACATGAAAATAGTTGTTTTGGGGTGACTGGACATTTCAAGCTGAGTAAATGGTACCATTTACTTAAGGACACTCCATGAGAGACTTACCTGGCAGAAATAGAAAGTAAATGCTCAATAGTAGTGAATAAAACAAGATATGTCCAGAAAATTGAACAAACTAGATATCAGTTTAGTTGTGGAAAATAAATCTATTTTGCAGACCCAGGCTTTCCAGAGGCATCATCATAAATATTTTATTCATCCACTCATTACCTGTCTAGCAAATATTTATTGATCATATACTTTGTGTTAGGAATGGTAGTGTTAGGGATAGAGTGGTAAGCAGTTTCTGTCCTGGGAGATGGAGGCAGAAAAGGGATTACATATTTAAAAATAGAACATAATGAGGGGTGCCTGGATGCCTCAGTCAGTTAAGCATACAACTCTGGATTTTGGCTTAAGACAGGATCTCAGGGTCATGAGATCCAACCCTGAGTCTGCTCCATGCTGAGCATGGAGCTTGCTTAAGATTCTCTCCCTCCCTCCTCCTTTGCCCCGCCCCCCAAAAATAAAAATAAATTAAAACTTTAAAAAATGGAACATAATTAATACTATGATAGCAAAAGATCATGCTATTCTAAGAGCATAGATAAGGGTCATCTAACCAGAATTTGGAAGTACAGAAAAGACTTTTCTGGAACAAAAACTGGGTGTTGGGTAAAATTTCCAGATAATCCCAAAATATGATTGTGAAAATTTGAGATGAGAGAAGTGTTTTTGGAAGAACTGAAATAGGAAAAATATGGCTGAGTCATAGAGCAAGAGGAAAGAGATAAGCAAATAATTATGTAAGGCCTTCCAAGGCATTTGGGACTCTACATCAATGAAAATGCAAGATGATTAAAGGTTTTTAGATAGAAAAGGAGATGACATTGACCTCAATTAGAAATGCAATAATAAGCTTATATTAAAATGATAAAGATACAGGATGTGATGACAGACATGGAGGGAGTGGAGTAAGAAGTGAAAAGAGGGGCACCTGGGTGGCTCGGTCATTGGCCATCTGCCTTCATGATCCCTGGGTCCGTGATGGGAGTCCCCCATTGAGCCCAGCACTGAGCCCTGCATCTGGCTCCCTGCTCAGCAGGGAACCTGCTTCCCCCTCTCTTTCTGCCTGCCTCTCTGCCTGCTTGTGATCTCTCTCTCTGTGTCAAATAAATAAATAAAATCTTTAAAAAAGAAGTTATATTTGAGAAATCAAATGTTTTTATACCACTTCTCTCCTATGATCTTAATTTAAAAAGCCAAACTGGTATCTATCATCTGATTCTCTCATTTGATATTCTTGCAAAGACTATTTAGTCAGGAAGATTTTCTAATTTCCTTTAGCATATCGAAGATATCTTCTAATGTCCAGTGCTACTGTTGAGAAATTCATATGGAGCATAGCTGTTTGTCTAACTGCCATGTGTTTCAAGATTACATGTCTTTTTCCTATGTCTTTCCATTTAAAAAAATATATTTTTCTTTGTTTTTGGCTTTTTGAAACTACACAATGATGTTTCCAAGCATGGTTATCTTTTATTTATCCTGTTAGGTGTGTGTGAGTGTGTGGGTATATATATGTATTTTTTAAGTAGACTCCACACCCAACATGGGCTTGAACTCATGACCCTAAGATTAAGAGTCACATGCTCCACCAACTGAACTAGCCAGGTGACACTCCAATATTTTTCAAATATTGCTGTGGATCCTGTCTTAAACTTTTTACTCTGTCCTGTTTCTAAACATCTCTTCCATATTTTTCATCTTCCAAACTCTCTGAGCTGTATGCTAGATAAATTACATTCTGACCTTTCACTTCACAAATTATTTATTCAGTTATACCTACTTTCCTATTAAACTTGTTATTCAATTTCAATTAAATTTAAATTATGTTTATATTTTTTAGTTCCAGGAGTTCTATTTGGTTCTTTAATAATCTATCACATTTCTTATTTTTTTTAATATTTTTTTAAAGATTTTATTTATTTGTCAGAGAGAGAGGGAGAGAGAGCGAGCACAGGCAGACAGAATGGCAGGCAGAGGCAGAGGGAGAAGCAGGCTCCCCGCAGAGCAAGGAGCCCGATGTGGGACTCGATCCCAGGACGCTAAGATCATGACCTGAGCCGAAGGCAGCTGCTTAACCAACTGAGCCACCCAGGCGTCCCTATCACATTTCTTATTATCTTTACATCTTTAAGCATAACTTTTATTTCAATAAAGTGTTTAGCATATTATTATATTATCTCTACTAATTAAAATATTTGAAGTATATTTCTGTATTCTGGTTTTTTTTTCTGCTGGCTCTCACTCATGGTGTCATGTTTCCTCGTGTGTGCAGTTATCTTTGTGTTCAAGTTAAGAATATAAAACTTACTTACATGAGTATTTTTAGCCTTAGGATGAACTTTCTTTTATAGAATGTCTGCATTTGGTTCCATCAGCATCTGGAACCACTGCTTAGTCAACAACCATGTTAAATCAAGTTCTGTGCTAAAAAATCAAATTCAGAGCTGAAATTCCACATAAGGGTTTGTCCATTTCCCACTTACTTTCACTTTAAAGGTGTAGTTCTTAGGAATCCATGTTTATTAATGCAAGGGTCTTCTATGAACTTTACTTTGTTATGCTTTGATTTCCTCCCTTATTATAAAAACCATCAAAATAGAGGTTTACACTTCCCAGGTCTCCAAATATTCCAGGGAAAAAGTAGATTTTAAGATCATTTGTCTCTCTGGGTTACCATTCGACATTAACTGTAACCTGATAATATATTAGTCTCTTACTAGCTAATTGTTTTCAGTGGAAGCATTGGTTTTTACATAATCTGTACCATCCTTACTAAAAATAAGACTCAATGGCACTTGTCTCAAAATTACAAGTAAATTTTTAGCTTCCTGGAGTCTGGGCAATTGACCTCAAGAAGATAGATAAATAATATGCATTTTTTACCAACTTCAACTGATCAATACTAAATCAATCCTTATAATGCTGCAATCAACTTAATCTCTTGGAAGAGACAATTTCTGTCATTGACATAGGTATAACTCACACTTCTCTCTGCATTCTTTATCCCCTATATATAAACACATCTTCTCTCCTACATCTGTTCCTTCTTCTCTCCTTCCAATATGTTTATTTATATAATTGTACAAATATATATTATAAGGACATATATAGCACTGTACTATAAATCTCAGTATCTTTCTTTCTTTTGACCACTTAGGATTTATCCATGTTGTTTTATATACACCTAGTTCACACCTTTTGATAATACTTCATAATATGCCTTCAGAAACATTTTCCACATTTGAGCTATCAGTTGCTTTACTGATGGATACGTGGGGTTGACTCCTATTCTTTGCTTTGCCAAGATGAACATTCTTATGCATATCATTTGTGAAAGAAACTTTTTGGCTTATACACTTAAAACTAATATAACATTGTGTGTCAATTATACTTCAATTAAAAAAAAAAGAATTTTCTGGCTTATATACCCCAAAGTAGAATTGCTGGATCACAGGGTATGTTCACTCTAAATTTCACTAAATACCATTAAAAATCTCTCAAAGGGCTGTACAGGTTATTTCCTACTGTTCCCCTTGATATTATGCAAATTTTCATCTCTACTAATGCTATGGGTATAAAGTAGTGTCTTGTTTTAGTATGTATTTCACCAATTAATGAGGTCAATCATCATTTTATGTTCTTTTCAGACTTCATTTCCCCCTTTTTCACTTTTCTTTCCTTTTTATTCTTTAAAAAAAACCTTACTGGCTCTCTGACTTTTTGATTTTTGTTACTCCGCCGCAGTTACTTGAATAATCTGAATATTAATCCCTCTCAGGCAACTGCTGCAAGTAGCTTCTCCCTGCCTTTTGGCTTGCCTATGCTATCTTCTGGTTTTGATGTAGTACTACTTGTCAATTTTTATTTATTGTTTCTACTTTTAAAGACTTGTTTAAGAAATTCAAACTGATTGGGGTGCCTGGGTGGCTCAGTTGGTTTAACAACTGCCTTGGGCTCAGGTCATGATCCTGGAGTCCTGGTATCTAGTCCCACATCAGGCTCCCTGCTCAGCAGGTAGTCTGCTTCTCCCCCTGACCTCTCTCCTCTCATGCTCTGTCTCCCAAATAAATAAATAAAATCTTCAAAGAAAAAGAAATTCAAACTGATAGTAAGTTTATAAAGATATTTTTACCTAGGTTTTCTCAATTAAAATACTTTAACTTCACCTGTAGATCCATAGAAAGTTTATTTTTATATGACATGAAATGAGGATTTTCTTTATTATAGAGAGCCAATTTTCCTGGTAACATTTGCTAAGTGATATGTCTTGCCCCTAAGCCCAGTGATTTTGACACCTCCTCTATCACAACCATATTCTCTTGTATAAGAAATTTGATCTTGTAGACTTACAAGTCTCTTCTTAAATTATTCAAATAGGATATTCTATTTTTATCTATTCTTTTCTGAAAAGGTTTATTTTAGAGAGAGAGCACGAGCATGGAGGGGCTGAGGGAGAAAGGGGAGAGGGAGAGGGATAGAATATTCAAGCAGATATCCTGCTGAGCATGGAGCCTGACAAGGGGCTTCATTCCTGGACCCTGAGATCATGATCTGAACTGAAATCAAGAGTCTGAGGCCCAACCAACTGAGCTACCCAGGTGCCCCGCCCATTCTTCTTCTTCTTCTCCTTCTCCTTCTTTTTTAAGATTTTATTTATTGATTTGACAGAGAGAGAGAGAGATCACAAGTAGGCAGGGAGACAGGCAGAGAAAGAGAGGGGAAGCAGGCTCCCCACTGAACAGAGAGATGTGGGGCTTGATCCCAGGACCCTGAGATCATGACCTGAGCTGAAGGCAGAGGTTTAACCCACTGAGCCACCCAGGGGTTCCGGTGCCCCCTGTTCTTATCTATTCTTATTAGTGCATAAGAAGCGTAAGATTTACTTCTCATGAGTCTGAGGGATTAAGAGGGCCCAAATATTCTTTTTCAAGATTTTATTGTGTAAAAAACTATTTATATGAAATTCTCACAGCCAGTAAATATCTACTGCAACACAAAATAAAACCAGTAAAAATTTCATGAAGGAAAGAAAAAAGATTCCTAGGGAAATTGGAATTTGCTGCATTCATTTCTCAATGTCAAATTCTATTTTATTATACCATCTAGCCTATAATATATAATTTTATGAGGAAAAATTACAAAAATGTAAGGCCCACTAGTTCTATATCCACACTACATAATAGCTATGAAAATCTCTACCTATAATCTTCCATCAAACTGTTTACTTATATATTAGAGACATGATCTGTAACACTATAAGACATCTATAAACCATAAATACAGACACATTCCTTCTTTTGGATATCAGAGAGAGGACACAAAGTATTAAGAATTACAAATCAATGCAAAAGTGAACCTAATTCATTTCTTTAACATTTTGAATTTTCATTTCAATTTAAGAAGTTCTTATATGTACTCTTCTGATGGAAAGTTATTTTACTCAGAATGACACCAGGAACTGCATTCTAGTTAAGTCATGAACAATATAAAATAATAGAAATTTAAACTAGCAAACATGGTATTGAGGAAAACAAAACAGCCATATCTAGACCCACAGCATCATAAAGCTCCTTCCGCACAAAGCGTAACAACAACAACAAAGGAAAATTACTTCAGAAATCAATAATTTTCAATGTGATCACTTGTAATTTGTCACAAAGTGAATTTCTGAAAAAGACTACATGGCCAAAAGCGAGCAAATATGGTATCCTAGTACGAAATAGGGAGAGGTATCTTTTCTTCACTTTATGATGAAAGTGTGTGAAGTGAGTAGTGCAACAAAATCCAATATACTTCCAACCAGATCCAACAACATTTTTTATTTATCCAAAGCTTTCTGCTTTGATAAAATACCTAGAAGTAAGTTACATATATTGTGGAATTAGCTCTTAATACTTCAGTTTGTAACTCCAAATAATTAGTAACATTGTCTTGCATAACAATGCCATTATCACAAAAAAATTAGCAATAACTCTGTTAATATAACATTTTTGACCAAAAAATTAAAAAAAAAAAACAAACACACAGATTATATTTCCACTTCATTAGGGCCTCTAATAAAGATTTATGAGGAGAGCTTGAGAAATGATAATGCATGCAACTATACTACAGCCTAATATCCATTACAGATTGGCAAAAAAGTATCCACACGTTGTCAAGAATAACAAAAAATTCAAAGTTTAAATGAATTATTTTATTGAATGTTGAATCCAAAACTATTCCTAAAGTTCTCATTTCCCTCTATATTTCTACCACTGTGAGGGACTGGAAGGCTGGGGATAATCGGCTTCAAGAACTTGAACTCACCGGTCGCTGAACCTCCCGTCAGACACACGTCATACTGGTAGCTGTGGGACAGGGTCCCCGCGCCG
>NW_022631586.1:0-147 GCF_010015895.1 Lontra canadensis
ACTCTGGAAAGATACCACGTCTGTTCTTGACTCGCCCCGATGCTTCCGTTTATCACTGGAGCACACAGGCCTCAGCGTCTCTTCCTCCCTCCAAGATGAAGTTATCAAATGACTTCTGCCCCCTGGGGCTGAAGCTTCCTGGGGGGG
>NW_022631586.1:50147-50243 GCF_010015895.1 Lontra canadensis
GCTCTTAGTTTTGTTGATTCCTTCTACTGCTTTTTGGTTACTATTTCATTGATTTCTGCTCTGATCTTTATTATTTCTCTTCTCTTGCTGGGTTTA
>NW_022631587.1:0-23536 GCF_010015895.1 Lontra canadensis
TCCTGCGACACTGCCGCCCAGCCACCTGAATTACAAATCCCGAGGAGCTGCCCTTTGGGTCTGCAGATCGGGCCTTCCGTGCCCTCACCACTAACCCTTACCCGAGTTTGTGTCTGAAGACTTCTGTCCCAAAGCCCTGACTAACATTGCCTCCAGGATGGGGCCTCCAGAACTCCACCGCATCACTGGGTCTGCTCTCCCAAAGAAACTCTGCATCTCTCTGCTGCCCAATCCCTCCAGATGATGAGAAACCTGCAAGGCCTCTAAGCCCACCCCAATTTCAGAGTCCGCTCAGAAAAAATGTCTTAGGAAGGCCCTCCAGCATCAGCCATATCTCCCTCATGTTTCACTGCTCCTGAGCTATGCCAACTTCATCACAGCTAGAGGAAATGCACCCATATCTAGAGGAGGCCAGTGGCCATCACATGAAATGTCCTGTGGATACTCCCTCGCATTTTGTCCAGTATCACTGTCTGACTCCTGACTACTCTGGAGACCAGGGCTGCTGTCTGCTCTGCTCAGGTTCGTAGTCAAGTCTAGAGATGCACATGCACCTAGTGAGGCTTCTTGAATACTTACTGAATGTCAGGGCCCCAACCAGCCCATCACAGGTGTCTGACTGGGCCTGGGAACAACTATGCAGCCTGGCGATCCCTGCTCTGCTCTCTTCAGACGCAGACCCCAAATGGAGTCTCGGATCTCTCTTTCAAGTGGCAAAACAACCCAACTCAAGATCAGCGTGATAGTGAGGGATGAGGCAGAGGCTTCACCATGGCAAGCAGGACAATAATAAATGAGTACAACCACAGTCTCTCCAGCAGATCTTTGCACAGGCCCAGACACCCCAGTGAACTTCGATACTTCATGATTTCCAAACGTAAATCTGGCCCAGTCAGAGGAACAAACTGAGGCTCAGGAAATTTGGGGACATTGCCAAGACTCACAGCAAGTGGTGGCCAAATCCACCTGGGCTGTTAGGGACAGGATGCTTACCTTGCAAACAGGAGCACCAACACCTCCTGGGTGGTGGCAATGGCTCAATATGTACCCAGGAATATGTAGGTTTAGCTGAGGTCCCTTCCTAAGAAATTAGGCACCAGATGTTGTATTTGCTTCTTTAGTAGGTTGTCCCAGTTTGTCCATAGCACACAGGTCTCACTCCTCTCCATCAGTGATCCATATTTCACCTGATGTGAAACAGAGGAGACATGAGTCAGTTCTGTAGCCACCAGGAGTGTTATGGGTTGGAGCACAGATAGAAACCCCAAGATGCCAGTGGCTTATGGCAAGAGGTGGGACAAGATATCCCACAGTCATAAAAACAATTAGGTGACTGGGTGGTTCCTTGGCTTAATCCTAGGAGCCATGGTTTTGGCTCAGGTTATCATCTCAATTTCTTGAGATGGAGCTCCTTGTAGGACTGCGTACTTAGGGCAGAGTTGGCTTGAAGATACTGTGTCCCCCTCTACTTCTCCCCACTCTCCCCCTGCCTCTCTCAAATAAGTAAATCAACCAATCAATTAACAATTCTTTAAGGAAATAGAAAAACATTTCTTGGTAGACATACAAAGAAGTGAAGTCAGTGAAGTCTGACCTTGATAGTATCTCAGGTCAGATTTGGAACTAAATATTGATAGCAACCCCCTGAATGAATGGCATTGATCCTATGGTTTCTGATAACATATTCCATTCTTGAGATGAGAACACAGAGACATTTTCTTAATTGAGACAGCTCACGATATTATGGCATGTAGGATGTTTAGTGTAGCACTATTATTTAGCAACAAAAGAGGATTACATTAAAGTCCTGCATCATTGAAGGGCTCAGTGGCTGTGACAAGTGACTGGCCTTCTGGAATTTTGTGCAGCAGAATGAAGCCCCTGATCCTGACCTGGAAAGGCCCCAGGGATGTGTTTCCTCAAAACCAAAGGCAGAGCAATAGACATAGTACCATTGGCAACATGTCACTTTGGGTAAAAGTCTCCCAACTCACCATGATCATGTGCAAGACTTGTAGAACTTGGGGAGGACTGTCAGGTCAGTGGAGACACCTGGGAGCACAAGGGTTCTAGATCAATGACATGAGACATAGTTTAAGGTCTCTTTTCTAATACTATTACAAATATGTGGAAAATGACTCTACATCTGGCCAAGGTAGGGGCAGGGCAATGAGGGCAACTTTGAAAAGGAGATGATGATGCAGATTCATTTGGGTTCAGGACTATAGGAGGGAGCCCATGGCAGTACTAGGCCTGCTTCTGGGACATAGGTCCCTTTTTTCTCCACTGGGACCCTGGGGGATGGATGTCCCCAGCACCTGCACAAACCCTGAGCCAGAATTGGGCTCTGTTGGTATTTGGGGGGACCTTATGTCCTTCAAGGAGGTAGAGCAGAGTATCTCAACATTCAGCTCCTGCCTGATCTCCTGTATGCAGCTCTGTAAAGACAGTTCCCAGCAATGAGGCAGGAGGTCTCAGAGTCCTATCTGTCTGCCTTTGCTGGTCCTCAGACCCAGGGCACTCCATTCCAGACACACCACAACCCAGTATGCACACAGCTCCAACAAGGAGGGAAACGTGACACAGCTTCAGGGCATTGGATGAGCTCTGAGAGAGGTAAGATGAACCTCAGAAATCCTTTCCACCCTGCCCACCATGACATTAGTGTGAACACAAAGGGATCACCAGGGTAACCACTATCTTGCAACCCCTTACATCCCAGTGGCAGGAACCCCACATATCCCTCTTTGCCAGAAATTCCAGAGGAGAGGACGAGGCTGTCCTGGGATGGCTCAAAGGTGTGGCTTGGCCTGGCATAAGTTGTTCTGTATTACCTTATCCAACCTCCTGCCAAATGCCATGAGGCTTTGTGCATGAGGTTTGAGCTAATATCTGCAGCATGTGAAAAATTCATTCCCCTGGGTTTTCTGTGAGCCAGAGTCTTGGGAAGTAGGCAAACAGCAGAGAACATTTTTCAATATTGGATGTCTCTAGCCAAGTAACAGTGGTGCTAGACTACACTAGAATGTGGAAGCCTGTTTGCAGGTGTTCCAAATTCTGTTGGGGTCTGCAGTCAAGGAAGTAACTTCACTGCCTGAGATCACCTACCCAACTCCACTCCTGGATTGACACCAAACAGACAGTGCTTAGGGTTGCAATCTCCTCATCCCCATTCTGCATGCAGGGCACATCTGTACACAGTGACCCCAACACGCACCTCTCCACAGGCCCCTAAGGAAGGTCTGGGTGCAGCCAGGGCCCCAGCTTGTAAACACACATGTCTTCAGGAACAACTCACCAACCTTACCTGTTTTTGTCCCTGGATAAGATATTATCCCTGTCAGGGGTAGTCTGCATCTTGTCTGTACAATACAGGTGATTCTAGCATGGACTTCCTCCAGATGTCCATAGGCATTTGTGGGATAATATCTGTGATAATGGAGGAATGGTATCACATGTAAGAAATAGCTCCAACCATATATTCTTCCTCTTCTTATCTTCTCTGGGTCAGATCTCACTCGACAGTCCCTACTATTGTATGTGTGTGTGTGTGTGTGTGTGTGTGTGTGTGTGCGTGCACGCACACTCACACACTCTCATATGTGTACACATGTGTTCATCAGTGCTCAAATTCAAGAGTCCCAGAAGATGGCAGCCTCACCTACAGAGGGGTGGATAATAGCTTCCCAAGATCATATGCTCTCTAATTTTAAAAGCAAGAAGGGATTGGAGCCTTGGCTTCTGAAGTTCAGAATTCACCCTTACCTCTAGAGACTGCATACCCTGTACTGAGAGGTATTAGTTTCTTCCCATTGGGTGTTATGTGGATCGGGTTCCACTCAGTGTGTTGCCATGAGCTGGACTGCCCCTCAGCCAAGAACTTGAGGGAATGCCTCCTATCTAGGATATCAAGGCTCACACTTGTCCTTATACCATCTCCATGTCTATTGCCACTTATTTCAACACAACTTTTCCCAGAGCCTTCTGGTGAATGGCTACATGCATCCAGTGTCCCTACTCAAAGAGCTGGGTTCATGCCTTTTTCAGCCTTCTAACCATTCTTGGCAATACCCTAAACCTGTTGAGGTCTTCACCTTCTCCTCTCAGTGGCTCCCGGAAATCCCATATCCTATTTATACATCTTTGTGTAACCCTGTAACCTGGAGTGTGGTCTGGACTTAGTGATTCCTACCATTCCACAGAACATAGCAACATGACCCACAAGCCCATTCTGAGATTCAGGTATAAAAGCTCATTGTCCAGCCCCATGATGACTCTGACCCCTATTCTCTCTCAGATTTTCACTTAGGAGTACAAGCCCCTATATTGAACCATGACGCAGACATGTGCATGTTACATCTCAATGAGGGCCAACAACAGACAGAACTCAGGCCTTTGAGATAGACTGAATCCTGCCAACAACCCTAAGTGAGCTCAGGTTCTCAGTGAATCAGGTCGTGCCTTGGTGTTTTGAATAGCTCCAAAGTACTGAGTAGCTCTGGCAAGAGCCTCTAGCTGGGCACTCATGGATTCCTGATCCTCTAAGACTGTGCAAAATTGTTTGTTGGTTAAGCCACTGAGTGTGGGGTCATGTGGTCACACAGAACTAGGAGCAGGGTACTGATATTGTTCACCTGCCTCAGGCTTTGGCCCTCCTCCCCTTCTTCACTGCTCCTCTCTTCAGCTTATGCCAATCCCCCGGCCTTATTTCTAACTCCACTGCAGGAATGTCATATTGTTTCCAATCCTCTGCACCATGGTGCCCTCTGCCAGGCTAAATATACTCTGATTTATGCAGATATGTCTCCTTGTCCTGACACAGGAATTCTCAATTTCATCTCAGCACAGCTTTCTCACACACCTCACTTTGTGGAGCTCAGGACCCAGTTATAGTCCCTTGCTCTTTTCTTATGGGGCAAATGCTCTTTTCATTCACCTTTTTGGTTCATGTTTTTCCATCTTCCCCTCTAGACCCAGAGCGCCTAGAGAAAGAAACTGGTTGCCTGATAAACACTGGCACCATCTGAGTGCTCAGAGCCCAGTGGCTGAATGAACAGGCTAGAGGATTCAGCCCACCTTGACCAGCTCTATTGCCAAAGGCTATTTGATTCTTGTCATGTGTAAGACCTTTTTTCCAATCCTCTGCACCATGGTGCCCTCTGTCAGGCTAAATATACTCTGATTTGTGCAGGCCTGTCTCCTTCTTTTCCTGCCACAGGAATTTTCAATTTCTTCTCAGCACAGCCTTCTCTCACCCCTCATCTGGTGGAGTTCAGGAACCAGTTATAGTCCCTTGCTCTTTTCTTATGGGGCAAATGCTCTTTTCATTCACCTTTTTGGTTCATGTTTTTCCATCTTCCTCTCTAGACCCTAAGCTCCTAGAGAGAGAAACTGGTTGCCTGACAAACACTGGCACCAAATGAGTGCTCAGGGCCCAGTGGCTGAATGAACAGGCTAGACGATCCCAACAACCATTGACCAGCTCTATTGCCGAAGCCTATTTGATTCTCGTCATGTGTTAGACCTTTTTTCTCCCGTCCCCCAAGTAAACTCTGTGTTCCATGTTGGGCTCAAACTCATGACTCTGAGATCAAGTACCACATGCCCTACTGGCTGAGGAAGCCAGGCTCTTCTTTGGTCATATTTCATAGGTTCTAGGCTGTTAACAATTGAAGTTTACTTGTTCTGGGGCTGGTGCTGTAGCTTCAGGAAGAGGAAGTATCCACTTTCTCTTTGGTAGCATATCACCGCATTCCTGGGAGGATCCAAAAAAAAAAAAATGCAGAAGTATGGCAAGACCTCCAACTTCCAGGAGGTACAGAATGACTCCATGCCACAGAAACCCATAGAAATTGGAGTTGGAATTCAGTTTCATGCCTGAGATAAAAATGCTTTGTCTCTGGCTGGGTGAACACAGAATTCTGACAGAAACCAAGGAGATAGGATGGACGGAATGCTTTCCTGTGAGAGCTCACTGAAGAGTTGGGGTGCAAATGTTCAACTTCTGGGTAGATAGCAGGGTGAAGCCATATTCATCCCACCCACTGGTGCTGTAAGCCTTCAGGGAGTAATACAGGGCCACATACTGGAATCCAGGGTTGATTACCTGAGGTCTGCCTCTGCTGAAGAGAGGTGCATTTGCTCCAGCTGAAGCACACCTGAGAATCAGTGCCACAGAACGCTCTCCCAGAAGACCATCACACACTACTTACTTCTGTCAAGTTTACTGATCATAGAGGGATGCAAAGCTTCAAATTTTAGGGAAAACACTAGGTAGCATCCTTTGTATTTTTAATTTGTAGCTTTTTATTTTTTTTAAATTTTTTATTTTTATAACTTTTTATTTATTTTTCAGGTTTTTTTTCTTATTTTTCATCTGTTTTTAATAATTTGTATTTCTTTTAAAATTTATTTTATTTAGTTTTATTCATATCATTATATTTTATTTTTTCTTTCTTCTTTTCTCTTCTGGACACAATAATGAGATGGAGAAATTCACCTGAAATTAAAAAACTGGAGGTTGTACTCACTACCACGGATTGTATCACTATGGATATAATTCAAATATCTGAACTACAACATAAAACAATGGTTCAAAAGATACTAGACATGCTAATAAAAGCATAGAAGACAATAGAGAATCTCTCACTGTAGAAATAAAATAACACAATCACGACCAAACCTAATTAAAAATGATATTACAGAGATTCAGTCCCAAATAAAGACTATGGGAAGGACTGTGAATGAGGAAGAAGAGGAAACAAGTGAAATAGAAGATAAAATAATGGAATGAAGCTGAAAAGAGAGAAGGAAAACTATTGGATCACCAAGGGAGATTTCGAGAACTCAGCCCTTCCATAAAGTGAAATAATATCCAGATAATAGAGTACCAGAAGACAAGAGGGACAGAAGGGGGGAAGGTTTATTTCAACAAATTGGAGCTGAGGAATTTCCCACCTAGCAGAAGGAAACATGTACTCAAGTCCAGGAGGTACAGAGAACTCCTCTCAGAATCAATAAAAATATGTTCACATATTGACATATTAGAGGCAAGCTTTCCAAGTCCAGTGATAAAGAGAAAATCCTAAAAGCATCTCAGGACAAAAGAAACTTAACCATTAAAGTTAGATACATAAGGGTGGCAGCACACCTGTCCACAGACATCGGGAAGACCAGAAAGGAATGCATGATATATTCAATGTGCAAAATGGGTAAATTGTGCAGCCAAGAATATGTAGTCCAGGGAGCCTGTCATTAAGTGTAGAAGGAGAGATAGAGTTTTCCTGGACAAACAAAACTTAAAGATTGTGAACACTAAACCAACACTCAAAGAAACATTTTTGGGGATCCTCTGACTGTAGAGAGAGACCAAAAGTAACAAAAATCCGGAAAGGAACAGAGACAATTGACAGAAACAGCAATATTACAGGTAATACAATGGCACTGAATTCATACCATTCAATATCATTCTGAAGGCAAATGGACTCAGTGCCCTGATCAAAAGATATAGTGTATAAACATGGATTAAAAGAAAAACAAGAACCATCAATATCCTGCTTACAAGAGACTCACTGCAGAGGCAAGGACACGTCGAGTTTGAAATTAAAGGCACGGAGAATTATTCATTATGCTAATGGACATGTAAGGAATGCTGGAGAATCCATCCTTCTGTATTAGACACACTAGATTTTAAACTGAAGGCTATTATAAGTGATGAAGTAGGACACTATAACATAATAAAAAGGATGTACCCAGTGAAAAGATCTAACAGTTGTAAATATGTGTGCCCCTAACTTGGGAGCCACCAAATATACACACCAATGAATTACAAAATTAAAGAAACTCCTTGATAAGAATACAGTAATACAAGAGGAGTTTAAGAACCCATTCACAGCCATGGACAGATCATGTACACAGAAGATGAACAAGGAAATTTGGGCTTTGAATGACACACTGGACCAGATGGACTTCATGGAGTTATGCAGAGCACTGCCTCTGAAACATCAGAAAAAACATACTTTTAGAGGTTACATGGAACATTTTCCAGAGGAGATCACATACTAGCTGAGAAATTAGGTCTCACAATACCAAAATGTTGACATCATAACATGAATATTTTTAGACCACGGTACTATGAATCTTGAAGATAATCGCAAGAAAAAAAATGTGGAAGGACCACAACTTGTGGCAGATAAAAAACATCCTACTGTAGAATGAAAGCAGAATCAGGAAATTAAACAAGAACTTAGAAATACATGGAAGCAAATGAAAAGGAATGTAGGACAACTCCAAGTCTTTGGGATGCAGCAAAGGTGTTCCCAAGTGGGTAGTAAGGGTAATAAAAGCCTTTCTTAAGAAACAAATTATATTTTCGAATACACAACCTAACCTTAAACGTAAAGTATCTGAAGAAAGAACAGTAAATAAAACCTAAACCCAGTAGGTGAGGAGAAATAATAAAGATTAGAGTGCAAATCAAAGATACAGAAATATTTTTAAAAAGTAGAACAGATCAATGAAACTAAGAGCTGTTTTTTTTGAAAGAATGATTAAAATGGATGAAACCCTAGGCAGACTTCTCAAAAATAAAAGAGAGAGACCCAAATAAATAAAATCCTGAATGAAAAAGGAGAGCTTATCTACCAACATAGAACAAACAAGAAAATATTATGGGCAATTAAATGTCAAGAAATTAGGCAATCTGTAGGAAATTGATGCCTTTTTAGAAATCTATAAACTACCAATACTGAAACAGGAAGAAACAGAAAACCAATACAGACCCACAATCAGCAAAGAAATGGAATAAAAAACATCCCAACAAACCAGTCTTTGCCCTCATGGCTTCCCAGGAGAATTGTAGCAAATATTTAAAGAAGAATTAATACCTATCCTTCTGAAACTGTTCCTAAAAATAGAAATGGAAGGAAAAGTTCCAAACTCATTCTAGAAGGGCAGCATTATCTTGATCCCTAAACCAGATATTGGCCCCACCATAAAGGAGAATTTCAGACCAATATCCTTGATGAACATGGATGGAAACCTGTTCCTCTAAAAATATTTTACAGGATCCAACAGTACATTCAAAGGATTATTCGCCACAGCAAAGGGAGATTTGTTCCTGGGGTGGTTCCACATCTGTAGATCAACCAATGTGATACAACGTAAGAACCATATGGCCCCTCAACAGACACAGAGAAAGCATTTGACCAAATACAGTACCTTTTCTTGTAGGGGAAGGAGAAAATGCTTCAATTTCATGAAAGACCACGCAAATACCATCCTCATTAGAATAAATGTGAGATTTTTTTCCCTTACGGTCAGTAACACAACAAGGATGTCTACTCTCACCACTATTGTGAAACATGGAGCTGAAAATCCTACCCTAAACAATCAGAGAAGAAAAATAAATAAATGCACCCAAAGTGGCAACAAAGAAGTCAATTTTCTTCCTCTTTGAAGTCGACAAGCTAATCTATGTAGAAAATCCAGAGACTCCACCCCAAAATTTACACATTCAATGCAATCTCTATCAAAATACCCTCAACATCTTTCAGAAACCTGGAACAAACAATCCTAAAATTTGTGTAAAACCAAAAAAACAATGCAAGAGGCCAAGAGAATGTTGACAAGGAGAAATAAAATGGGAGGCTTCACAATTCCAGGCTTCAAGCTGTATTTCAAAACTGTAATTACCAAAACAGTATGGTACTCACACAAAACCAGACACCTATATCCGTGGAGCATATTGCAAAACCCAGGAATGGACCCTCAACTCTATGGTCTCCCAGTCATTGACAAAGGGGAATGAATATCCAATGGGGAAAAAAAGACAGTCTCTTCAACAAATGATGTTGTGAAAATTGGATAGCCATAGGCAGAAGCATGAACCTGGACCACTTTCTTACACCATACATGAAAACAAACCCAAAATGGATGAAGGACCTAACTATGAGGAAGGAACCCATCAAAACCCCAGAGCAAAACACAAGCAACAACATCTTTGACCTTGGCCAATACAACTTCTTGCTGGAAGCAAGGGAAACAAAACCCAGCATGAACCACTGGGACTTCATCAGGAAAAAAAGCTTTTGCACAGCAAAAGAAACAATCAACAAAACTGAAAAGCAGAATACAGAATGGAAGAAGACATTTGCAACTGACCGAAATAAAGGTCTGGTCTCCAAAATCTCAGAAGAACTCATCAAAATCAATAACCAAGCCCCCAAAAAGTCCAATCAAGAAATTTCCAGAAGAAATAAACAGAAAAATCTGCAAAGAACACATAAATGGCTTACAGACACATGAAAAAAATCCTCAACATTACTCTTCATCAGAGTAATACAAATCAAAACCATCATGAGATTCCACCTCACACCAATCAGATTGCTCAAATGAACAGCTCAGGAAAGAACCTATGTTAGCAAGGATGCAGAGAAAGGAGAACCCTCTTACAGAGCTGGTGGGAATGTAAACTGGTGCAGCCACTCTGGGAATAGTACACAGGTTCCTCAGAAAGATAAAAATAGAACGACCCTATGACCCAGCAGTTCACTAATTGGTATTTATCCAGAGGGTATAAATATAGTGATTAGAAGAGGCACATGCCCCCAGTGTTACTTCAGCAATGTCCACAAAAGCCAAACTATGGAAAGAGCCTTGATGTCCATTCACTGATGAATGAATCAATAAGACTTGGTATACATACTCAATGTAATATTACTCAGCCAATAACAACAACAACAAACAAACAAACAAACAAAAAATGGAAATATTTTCCCTTGCAACAGTGTGGATGGAATCAGAGGGTTATCATGCTAAGTGAAATAAGTCACTTAGAGAAAGACAAATACCATAATATTTCACTCCTATGTGGAATTTAACATACCAAACTGATAAATATAAGGGAAGGGAAAGAAAAATAAAACAGGCTAAAAACAGAGAGAAAGACAAACCGTGAGAGACCCTTAACTAAATAGGGTATATAATGATGGTTGCTGGAGGGAAAGTGGGTTGGGGGATGGGGTAATTGGCTGATGGGCATTAAGGAGGGACCTTGATGTCATTAACACTGGGTGCTATACAGAACTCAAGAATCACTAAACTCTACTCCCTACTTAACAATACCGTGTATGTTAGCTAACTTGAAGGCAAATAAAACTAAAATATAAATGTAACAAACAAGGGTGAAAAAATGTAAAAAAAAAACACTCTTTGCACTAGCTCTTTAAAAATATATAACTAGACAATTCTAGGGGAGACGAGATGGTGGGGAAGTAGGAGGAGGTGCTGTTTCAACCTGTCCCCTAAAGTGAGCTGATAACCTACCAAAGAACTCTGATCACCCATTAAATCAGCCTGAGATTAGAATTATATACCTCTGGATCTCTACAGGGGCAGAAGACACCAGTGGGCAGGTACAGTGGAGTGGGAACATCAGACTGATATCAGAAGAAAAACAAAAGGGGGAGGGAGCCACCAGAAGTGACCCATTGGAAAGTAATACCCAAATACAAAAGTGCCCAGTGATTGGGGACCAGCATTAACTTGGATTGTGTTTGAAAGCACTCAGAGAGAGCAAAGATCATAGGGGGAAATTGGGGGAATCGGGAGGTTAGGGATGGGGCTTAAGTCTGCTGACCCAGGAGAGCCACCACGGGCACTGGGCCAGAGAGAATGCAGCAAAGAAGCCAGGTCTTGGTTCCTGAGCCACCTGAGAGCCTGCAGTGTCTGGGTGGCAGCACCCATGAGGGTGAGGGAGCCTCGATAGCCAGCCAGCAGAACCACAGCCTTTTGCACTCTCCATGCTCGTGCTGAGTGACCAGAGTCTAAGTTGCCCCCATACCCTCCTCTGAGAGTAGTGCGGGCTGGTGCCAGCTGGCACTCTCTTGGACCCAGAGACTCTGAGCATGCCCAGCCTATGCCAGCATGGAAATCTGTGTGCTATCTCTGCTTGGGACCTCTCTGGTGGACTGGAACTGCCCAGACATCTGCGGCTAGTATTTCTCGTGGTTTGGGGTACAAGAGAGAGTTCCTGTGACCCCAGAGACCATGACTGGGAACATGATCTGCCAGCAGCTGAAGGGGAATTTATGTGCTCTGGATCACCCAGAGGGGACTAGCCTGAGGCTTCTCTCTGAGAGGGAAGTCTGGGTGCAGTTTGCTTTCCTCTAAACCTCCAAAAACCATCAAGAGCCACCAAGGGGAGAGAAAACAAAGGAACAAAAAAACCTCCAGAGAGCAAAAGCCTGAAAAAACAGTTTCTTTAGAGCCCACCCCCTTGATGGGGGCAGAAGGACTTAACTCTAGGAACATCATTGACTGAAAACAACATGGCAGGCCCCTCCCCCAGAAAGCCAGCCTCCCCACCAAAAAAAAAAAAAAAAAAAAAGACAAGAGGACAATCACTGCTACTTCATAGATACAAGTTTTATTTTTAATTCGTTCCCACTATTCTGGTTCTTTTCCTTTTTTATATATATAACTTTTTAACCTAGTTACCATCACAATAAGATGTTCAGTATATCAAATTCCATAATAACCATTTAACCTGAACTTTTTGATACATAAACCTGTGTTTTTCTTTTGCTTTTCTATTTTTTAATTTTAATTTTATTTTATTGTTTTCATTATTTTTAAATATTCATATAGAGATAACCTTCAAGGTAATCCCTTTCCCCAATCAATGCTACCCCTATAGGTAAACCAGTTTTAATCCCCCTTTATGTTAGGAAAGTTGAGTCCTTTACCAAAGACATCAAGATACATCCAGGAAGAATCAAAATAACCTTCCTCACACACACTGAAAATTTATAATAACTCTCCCAACTTTTTCTTCTGTCAGTGTTTCTATGTATTTTTTTTTTTTTTTTTTGCCCTGGTGGTATATAAATCTTATACGTGGGGATCTTTTTGACGAGGTTCTTTTTTTAATTTTTTTTTCTCTTGTCATGTACTTTTGTCGGTCTTTTTGTCTATTTATGTCTGTATACTTCATAAATCTTACCTTGGGGCCCGTTTGGGCTGGACCTCCTCCTTTATTTTATCTTTCTTCTTTTTTCCTGTCTCTCTCTCTCTCTCTCTCTCTCTTTTTCTTTTTCTTTCTTTTTAGTGGAGACTCTTGATTGCTCAGAAGCGTTCCAGGGCACACCTTGCCTGCACCATGGTCCATACATTCAGCCACACAACTGTTCAAACATCACTCAACAAAATGACTTGAAGGAGGAATGCCCAACAGAAGAAAAATTCAGAGACTAGGCCTTCTGCATCAGAGCTATTGGATATGGACATAGACAATATATTGGAAAGGGAATTCAGGCTAACAATTATCCAGGTAATAGCTAGGTTGGAAAGCCTTTGATGTCAAAATGGAATTGATTAAGTCAGAAGTGAAAGCCACCAGGGATGATGTTAACAGTGCTCTCAATGAATTCCAATCTAATCTAAATTCTCTGAAAGCTGGGGTAACTGAGGCAGAAGATAGAATTAGTGATCTGGAGGAAAAGCAGATAGAGAAAAAGGATCAGGAGGAAGCCTGAAACAAACAGCTTAGAAGCCATGAAAACAGAATTAGGGAAATAAATGATGCCAATTAAGCTTCCAACGTCAGAATTAATGGAATCCCAGGGCCGGGGGTTAGTGGGGGGAAAGACGACTAGAAGATATAGTTGAACAAATTCTCCATGAAAAATTTCCCAGTCTCGCAAATGGAACCAGCGTTCATGTACTAGAGGCAGAAAGGTTTACCCCCAAGATCTTAGAATCAAGAAAAACCTTGAGGGGCGCCTGGGTGGCTCAGTGGTTTAAAGCCTCTGCCTTCGGCTCAGGTCATGATCCTGGGGTCCTGGGATCAAGCCCCACATTGGGTTCTCTGCTCAGCGGGGAGCTTGCTTCCTCCTCTCTCTCTCTCTCTCTCTCTCTCTGCCTGCCTCTCTGCCTACTTGTAATCTCTGTCTGTCAAATAAATAAATAAAATCTTTAAAAAAAAAAAAGAAAAACACCTTGAGACACCTGATTGTGAAACTGATGAATCATAATTTTAGACAGGAGCTCTTGAAAGCAGCTAAGCAAAGAAATTCCTTATGACAATTCATGGAAACCAATGAGAATGAAGACACTTCGGTCCTAGATGAGATGGATATATTACTGGAAAACTATAAACTCCCAAATTGAACTCGGAAGAAACTGACAACCTGAATAGACTGATATATGGTAATGAGATTGAAGCAGTGATCAAGAATCTCCCAAAACACAAGAGCCCAGGACCTGAAAAACTCCCTGGGTGGTGCCAGAAATCTTTCACTGCAGTAACTTCCAGAGGACAGATGGTCCTGTCTACTCAGGAAAATCCAAACAGAAGTTCTCCCTGTGCTCAGTGGTCTCTGCAATTCACAACTCTTACACATAGAGGCCCCCAAATGACCAGCAGTGACCCATAAATAGGGACATCTTTATGCCCCTAATCAGAAGGAAGAAGATACAGAAGACGAGACCATTTTCCTTCAACAACTTTAATGACTGAAGGTTCTAAACTGTTCAGGAGGATATGAGGAGGGAGGAGAAGGCTAGCTGAGTACAAAGCAGATGTTGGCATGCCACATCTCCCCTCCACAACATACGATATGGGTGACATTCCTCAGGCACTCTGGCTGCCCTAAAGCCAAGGAAAGGAAAAAAAAAAAAGTTCTTCACAAATACAGATCAAAACAATGCAAGACCTGAGTCTCCCTCAGTTTACAAATGTTCTAGTGATTGCCAAGGAAGACGCTTGCTTGTCAATAGGCTAGCTAACTTCCAGAGACCTGTAACTCCGTTTCCTGAAGCCGTAACGTCTCCCCTCCCCTCCATAATGCTGAGGGAGGCTGATGCAGAAGGAAATGTCAATTAAACAGAATTTCTTCCCAACCTGCAATCCCTTGAAAAGGACCTGTGAGAGGAAGAAGCTGACATTCCTCCAGAAAGCTCCCAACTATCTTCTTATTAACACCTTCCTAGAAGGAAAAACCACCTTCATGCGATAAGAGAAAAGCCTCCTGTATCCTGTGTGTCCTCTGTCCTCCGGCAACGTTCTTGCAAAACCTCCCTTTTGCCAGACCTCCCCCAATGCCATCCTAGGGAGTCAGCCTCCCATCACGACCACCGCATAGCAACCCTTTCTACCCATGGGTCATGACTCTGTGCTTTAATAAAAATCACCTTTTGCCAGCAAAGCCGTCTCAAGAATTCTTTCTTGACCATCGGCCTTGAACTCTAACATCTTTCCTATATCAGTCCTGTCACTTTTAAGGCTCCTATGGAAACAACCCTGCAACATGGTCCCATTTCTGTCAACTCTTCCGAATCCATCCACCTAACCCACTGCACATTCTGTGTCCTCTGAGGGCAGGACACTTCTGTGATTCTTGGGCTGAAACCATCACATGGCACCTCTTTCAGTCCTCAACTTTGTTGAGTATACCCACCTTAAACTCCCCAGCATCCCATCCTCACTTTATTTTTCTCACATGTTTATCTGGTCAATAGGTTCTCATCACCAATACCCTATAACAGGTTTCTGCTCCTGAGTAGATGAATCCATTTTTTTCCTTTGTCAAGTTCAAATCTTAACTCTCAGATGTTTGTCTCACAACTTTCAAAATTTTTCTTTCCCCTAATGTCTCTCCACCAGTTTGTCTCCTCCATTTTTCTCAAACCATTCTTTCCTTCCTTCCCTGCATTATATTTTTGTTCTTTTTATTCCTTCCTCACTCCTCATCTTTCTTTCTTTTGCTCTGTTATCTTAGTCCCCATACAGTACTTTAGTACTTTTCATGTAGTATTCCGTGACTCATTCTTTGTGTAGAAGACCCAAGAGCTCACAGCAATATGTTCCCTATTATAAAGGATGAAGTGATATCCACACAGGTTCATCTCAAAGGTTTGCTTCTCTGCAAGTCAATGGGAAGATTCACAGTAATGAACCCTGGCCTTCCACACTACAGTTAGACATGGGCAGCGCTAAGCATTCACCACAATCTCCTGTCTTCCAAGACACTGAGCATATGGGCCGTCCCACCAGAAATCTGAATGGTTTCATATCTCGGCCGAAATGGGTCAAATGGACTGAAATTGCCTGAGTGTCTGTAAAAGTCACTGGCTTCAACACGACTTACCAGTATAGTCTTTGAAACTTAAACATCTAAAATTTAATCAGAAGTTGACATGGGTGTGAGGCTACCATATAGAAAGATCTATCTAAATTCTAGAAAATAACACTGCACCCGACTACAAGTGGCTTGCAGAGGTAGACGCAGAGACTATTCCTGAAGGAAGGGGTTGGAATGTGTACATTGGGTCAGGAAGGGAGGAACATGAGTGAGCAATCCTTCCACAGCCCCTCCTGTTCTGGCCATTAGCAGAGGGTTCACACTGCCCAGGAACCCAGCCAATGCTGGGGCACAGGAAGGAGATTTCTTGTGTCCCTCACCTCACTCCATGTGTGTTCTGTCCTGGGAAGACAAACCTTGTATTTACACACAATGTGGAAGAGCCTTCAGCCATGTGTCCCTGGTGCAAGTGACATCAGAGCTCATCCATTCTGGATCACACCAAACACATCTCCCCAGCGTGGGAGAGCCTTTAGTCAGGGTTCTAACCTCAGGAGACATGAGAGGACTAACTCTTCTGAGGAAAGTAGACACAATATGCATGGGGAAAATTCCATGGCAGTGCTCACCTCTGTACACAGCAAAACCATGGGAGAGGCACCTTAGGGATGTAACTGAGGTGGGAGGCCCTTCATTCAGAGAGCTCTGCTCTTATTCATGCCCAGGACCTCACACGGGGTAGAAGCCATGTGCTGGGATTGTTGTACAAGAGCTCGCAGCAACATGCATCCCTTCGAGGCCATAGGCACATTCCCACAGACAGTAACTTGTTGAATGCCATCTTCAAGGGAAAGCATTTAGTCCAGCCACACCCTTAGCCAGCATCCGAGGATCCATACTGGCAGGAATCCTGACAAATGCAGTCAACGTGAAGGAGCCATTAGATACAGCTCACTCAGAGCAGAGAAACCTGTGTCTGTCATCACTGGGGTCCCACCTGTATCCAGAGCGCCCACCCTTCTCACCACCACAGAAATTACACAGTATAAACCCTGTGTCTCTGATCACTGAGGCAGAGACTTCTACCAGAAGTGGTCCCTTTCCCAACACCAGAGAACTCACACAGGGATAACCACTAGTGCTGTATCCTGGTGGGAGAAGCTTCAACTGGGGCTCAGGCCTGAGCTCCCGCTACCATCTCAGAGTTTGTGTCATCCCTCACACATGAGCGAAGGTGCAGGGACCTCCTGGGACACCCTGCATCATCGCTGCTGCTGAATGCCAATGAAATCCATGTGGGAATCCCATTCCTCATGGACCCAACACGTGAAGGACCTGGGAGGATTCACATACAAGAAAATCCTCCCAGTGTGATGAGGAAAGGAATGTGCTCAGGCATCCTTTCTTCCTTAGCCAGCAATGACACCCTCACACTGAGGAAACACCGATCCCAATGCAACAGGGGGAAATTCTTTCCTGATCACTCACATCAGAAAATCACTGGGGAAATATCTCCAAGGAATTTCTTAGGGTGATATTCAGATACAAACAGAGACACTGACAATTTTTCACTGCAAACACATACAACTCGGTAATGCTCTGAGGGATGTTGAATGCACTATTCCAGTAACCAATAGCTAGAAATAAAGCACATCTGCTCTTATCCATCAGTACTTGCATAAAGGCCAATATCATCTAACAGGCGGGGTCTCACAACTGTGCACACTCTGCCAAGTAAGAATGGGGGACTTTCCTTTACTGGATCTCACAACTGACACTGGTACTGTCTCTGGGTAGAAAGTTTGACACATAAATACACTGCCTGTGACCCCTGAGAACATCAATTGGAGGGTTAACTCAGAATCTTAGAACACAAGGTGATTGATGTATGTTCACAAAAACATTAATCTATTGATGTATGTAGATCGCAAGGATGAATGGCAACAAGATTCAACAAACACATGGTTTGTGATCTACCTCTCATGTATCCTTAATTCTACTAATATTATCCTCATAAATTAGAAATGACTTACAAATTAATTTCTTACCTAGAAATACTTGTATTCCTTTACTTATTTGAGAGTGAGAGAGCTAGAGAGGGATCAAGAACAGTTGGAGTCAGGCCAGGGGGAAGAGGGAGAGAAAGCAGGCTTCACATTGAGAAGGGTGACAAATGCAGGGCCTGATCCCCCAGGATCCAGGGATCCTGACCTCAGCCAAAGGAGATGCTTAATGAACTGTGCCACCCAGTGGCTTGCAAATTAATTTCATCTTTTACAAAGGTGTTGTTTTGGAGGAACCCTGTGTATCAGGACAGGGATAAAATTATACTGTTCAGAGTCCGGCAGTGAAGGCTACCTCCCCCACTATGAGAATTTGGTAGCCAACTGCTTTTCTCCACCACCAAGAATAGCTACTTATCTTTTGGCCTGAAGAGGTGTAGGACCACTGCCATTATGGAAACAGTCCCTGATTTAGAAGATTAAAGAACAGGAGGGGGTACATACACTCCCTTCTATAAACACACAGCACATCCAGGAATGCCTGTATGGTTCTTTTGGTTAAGGGACAAACTCTTGATCTTGGCTCAGGTCCTGATTTCAGGGTTGTCAGATCAAGCCCGTGACATGTGTCATGCTCTGCACAGCAGGTGGAGCCTATGTAAGGGTCTCTCTTTCCCTCTGTACCTCCCCTTCCAATCTTGACTACAAGGAGTTCCATGATTTCTATGCCAGTCTAAAGGAAGAGCGTGTACGACAAGAGGTGACCCAGACGTCAATCACCATTGGCAACTAGTGACAAGAGACTAAATAAACTTCCTGCTGCTCCCAGAACCAAACAGAAGACTTGCAGAAACCCTATTACAACTGCATTTTACATGACCATCTTAGCTATGCTTACTTCTCCTAGAATATTCATATTAGAAATGTGTTCTCATTCATCTACCCTGATTCTTCAGTGATATGGAATTCCTACAGGAAATGGGCATACACTCTACCTCCTCATGTCATCTCTACTCTATGTGAGTGACCTTCCTACTGACCCTCTTGATTTTGGGCTGAGGTGATGATCTCAGGGTTGTGAGATTGAGCCCTGTGTCATGCTCTGCAAAGTGTGTGGAGCCTGCCCAGTGTCTCCCTCTCTCTCTCCCACCTCCCCCTCTAAAAAACAAACAAACAAATAAAACAAACAAACAAACAAAAAAAAACACATTCACTCAGAGATCCGTTTGTAAAGATGCCCGATATTCTTTACTCTAGTTCTCTTGCCCTAAGAAGAATGTGTTGGCAGGAAACACTATTTTGGAGAGAATGTCTATTTAGAAGCTAACCCTGCAATAGCTCATTATTCTACTAACAAGCAACCTGCAGCTCAGATGTTTTGTTTGGGGCGGGGACTTGCAGAACCTTCTCTATACATTCCACTAAGTAATTTTCCCCAAACAACAAACTCTAGATATTCTGGTTAATGGTACATCTCCAATTTAGTCGACAAGAAGAAGGCATCTTTCCTTCTGGGAGAAAGACAGAAGCCAGCAAAAGAAGACACCCAAGTCAAGGCCCGCACCTCAACCCAGGTGCAAGTTTCAGAACCAAGACAACTTACCACTGTGATGCACATCCACCAGGGAGATGACAGGGGTCACACTCCTGTAATGTTGCACTTTAATCTACACTGAAGAGACCGAGGCCAGACGCATTGGATCTTGCCAAGGAGGCCAAGTCCATTGAGCCTCGAAGCACAACCCCTAAAAACAGGGAGAGCATTTAGTTGAGGTCTCAGGACCCACACTCTGGAAGACACAATGTCACACAAAACTGAAAGCATGCCCCTCCCTTCCAGCAGAGAGCACAAGCTCAAAGTGGCCAAAACCACAGGACCCTGAAATTTGTGAGACTTAGCATTGCTGCTGGCAGACCTTCAAATAATACATGCATGGTTAATTGGCTACCGGGAGTTCCAGGATATCTATGCCAGACCCAAGCAGGAGGATGTGGGCCAGGAGATGATCCAGAGGTCAATCACCATTTGCAATGAGTGACAAGAGTCTAAATAAAGTTCCTGCTGCTCCCAGAACCAAAACAGATAATCTTCATATACCCTATTTCAACTGCATTTTGCATGACTGTCTTAGGGATGCTTACTTCTCCTTAAATCTTCTTTCATCTTTGACACGCGTTCTCATTCATCTACCTTGTAACTTTGATTGACATGGAACTCCCATAGGAGATGTGCATATACTCTACCTCCTCAATGTCTTTTCTACTCTATGTGAGTGACTCTGTTTGTCTTGTTTCCTTTCTTTTTTCACAACTCTATTTGGCCTAAATGAGCCTCTGGTCTTACCTTTCTTAGGCATGCCTCTCATGGACCATGGAACTCAAAAAATAAATAAATAAACCAACAACTAATCACCACCCAATATGAATATAACCTAAACCTTGGAGACTGAAGTTGTTTCACACCTAACCAGTGACTATGCTCCTGAACCAAAAGGCAAGCCCTCCAACAACCAGCTTCTAGACGATTCTGGAATGATTTGGGGTATAGTTCTGATAGGATTTTTCCAATCAGAAAACACTGCTAACCTCCAAAGTGAGGTCCCCAAACCTGAATGTGAACTAAACAGATTCAGATCTTCACGGGACAAATTGTGAGGTAAAGAACTGCCTGGCTGTGGTGGCAGCGGGTGCCAGTCCACATGGCTGATGGATTTCAGTTCAATGGATTTGGGATGGTTTCTTAGATGCAAGAAGGCAGCCTCAAGCACACCTGGTTTCTTAGCATCTATTCTAACCAAGCCTGGTAGACATAGTGATGGACTGTTCCATACAGATTTTGAAACCCTGCCGTGCTGGAACTTTTCATGAGGAATTCCAAAGTGAACTTTCAGTAGTGTGTCCAGGCCAAAGCCAAGCACAATACTCCCATTAGACTTGACTGCAATACCTGTCAATTTGGGTGGATTCCTCTTCTCGAGGTCCCCCAAATATCCTGAGGTTCCTATACCTGCCAACAAGTAACATTCCCTACATATCTGGCAGAGCTCCTGGGCACTGTGTCATTGAGGTGTCAAGCCACTATTGCCAAGGGGCTCCACAAAGTCATCGTTAATTCCTGAAAATTGTCTGGTCATTATCTGAGTCTATACATGTTACTCTCAAAGTGGACATTTCACTCAATCTCTTGATAAAATAACCAATGTTTCCAGCGGTGTCCTGTTACAAGAAAAAGGCACTTGTGCTGAACTTACACCAATAATCCTAAGTACCTTGGAAGAAATTCTCCCTGAGAGTTTCTGAATGAGGGTTCAGGGAGGGAGAGAAGTTAAATGCTCACATGTGTTCACACAGAAATATTTCATCACATTTCTGTAGATCATGGATATTTTCAGATACAGTTTCCCTCAACCTGGAAGAAGAAACATTAAAGAACCAGCAATGTTTCAAACAGAATCACAAAGTTAGACTCATGTTCCTCAACTCACTCAGCCCCCCCTTATTAATTCGTGTTCAGCTCGAATGCAGCTTTTCCATGAGTTCTGCAAATCCGTACACAGTTACGTTCGAGAATTTTCACGATTGGACACTAAGATCCCACAAGACACATTACTGTGTACAGTCACAGGCATTTAATGGCAAAGTGGGGATGGAAGGACTGTGGACACACACTTAATGAGATATATTTTCACCAAACATAGAAGGCAAGACATCACCATGGAAGCAGAGAGGCCACAAGACCTGCATCCTGGTCCCAGGGCATGGCGTGTCCATGAGTTTCTGTATCTCCAAGCCAAACATGCTCATGTCTTCTGAGCTAAGGGTTCTGATTCTAGAATTTTCTCCCAAGGAGAAAACCAGAGGGGTTGTAAAGGATTTGCAATAGTGTTCAAGGAGGCTTCCTGGATGATGGTGAATCCCTGCAGCCCACCGCCTTGCCCACGGCCCACAAACCTGTTCAGTGCCCTCTTTGCATCCACCATGGTCAGGCAGGTCTAGCTCTTTCTCCCCCAGTTGCAAAGCACACCCTCTCCTGGTGTCTACCAGGCCGCTTGGCCTCTGTGTTCCATGGCCTCGATGGATCTCTTTGGAAGAAGGTAACCTGCATAGGGGTGGAAGGAGCAAATATACTCCTTCCCACACTTCCTTCCTCCTTGCACCCATCCAAGGTTTGTGCAGGGGGAGCACAGCTGCAGGGACATGCAGATGGAGTTCTTCTGTGGCGCTTGCAAGAATCCCCTTGCACAGAGCCTGATCTTTAGCCCTTAGCGGGCTATTTTCATCTCTACCCCCACCACCCACCCCAGCCATGGGGCAGCATTCCATCTGCTAGCCTCCTCAGAAATACTTCCACACCCTGTCTAGCTGCCCTCTGTCCAATGCCCAGGTGCTGACCTAGGCATTCGAAAGGAAACTGGATGAGGAGACATACCCACCACCGCACCCAGGTGCCTGAGTGCAGTCCAAACCACACTGTCTACTTCAGGGTTGTGGTGATGACAGACTTCCCACTTTGTGCTTTTTGCCCTGAGACATGCCAGCCTTCTAATATGGCACAGAGCACAGAGCCAGGCTTCAGCCCCCTGCTGACCTGGCTGACTGATGCGGTGGCCTGGGCCTGCCCACCTGCCTCCCTGGCTCCAGTCCTTTCCTATGAGCATCTGCCTGGGCCCTGTGCCTCTGGCTCGGCTCTGGTGCTCCAAGCCCAGGGTGCAGGCTGTCAACAGGCAGTTGAGGAGCCACAGACTCCGGCTGGCTGACCCTGTGCTCCCCTCAACCCAGCCAGTGTGGTGACCAATGTGAGCCCAGGTGCCAGATAGGACTGCAGGCCTTGCCTTCCTGCTCAACCTCAGGGGGCACCTCTGTAGCAAGGCAAGTCAGCCCTGATCCCCAACCCCCTCCCCACCGACCAAATAACCCCTAGGGACAGATGTATAGAGAAGCCAACACAATCTACACTCCAAGCATTGTATTTCACTCAGAATCTCATGGTATGCAGGTGAATCAGAGAAGGATTCAGCACAACAGCACAAATAACACTTGAGTAGTGAGCAAATGTGTTTCTCCCAGGGTAGCAACATTTCAAAATACCCTGCAGTAGGCCTGTTTGTCAGCCTACCTGTGCTCCAATAAGAACCCTGCTCTGACATTGAAGAACAAACCACAGACCAAGAGTACCTCTGCAGGTAAATGGGCCAAAATGTATCCTGGATCCTTTCATTTTGTTGTTTTGATTTTCCTCCAAAGTCCAGGGAGTTACCTCTGGGGCAAGGAAGAGGATCCCCATTCAAGAGCACAGGAGGTAAATGAGCCATATGTTTCCCTCAATACCAGTCCTGGGATAGGACAGGTCAAACTCCTACCCGTGTGCTACTCTCTGACATCAGCAGGGCCAAAGCACAGCCCTCTCCCTGGATGTGGAGAGAACAGGGATGCAGTCCCTGAGCCACACAT
>NW_022631587.1:38536-90111 GCF_010015895.1 Lontra canadensis
GTGGGAGAGGGCCCTAAGAGAATTTCTGCATAGGGGCTGGCAGCAGGTGTGTTCTGGAAGAACTAGTATTGAGATATAGGCACGGGACTAAATTCCAAGAAGGAAAATGTTAGCATAACTATGTTAAGTGTTAAAATATCCTAAAAAGCTAAATTTAAAGTGCTTTCAATGTCTCCTTATTTTCCATACAGTGACTTTATTCATCATATTGTGCATCTGAACATAATATAATCTCAAGTTAACTAACTGGAATGAAAATAAAAAACCGTAAAAAAGATAAATAAAAATCGTTTAACATCATTCATCGATTGACATACAGACATCAAGGTAACAGTTTGCATAATAAAATGTGTATATGTGTCTACGTGCTCTTTCTCAACCAAGGCTGGTCAAAATCATGGAAAAGATGAGTTTTATTTCTCTTCATAATCACACACTGTTCTGGGCTTTCATGTATAGTGTACATATATATAAACAAGCTTTTTTTCGAAAACTAAAAGACAAAAATGCTCCCAAGAACCACCACTAGATGTCCACTGTAGAATTGCATGAACAGAAATGCCCTCATTAGCTTTTTTGTATGAGAAGACCTTGGGAGATACTCATTTCAGAAATAAGTGTCAAGTGAAATACATCATAAAAAGGAACTTCCTTACCATAGTGCTCACTGGGGAACTTAACTCTCCATTTTACTTTTCTCTGATCACCAGAAAAATCAAAACTTAACAGCACATGTAGCCCAGTGGTTATATTAAATTTATGCTTTGCTCTCTGTTAGCGGTAGAACTGAAACCTTGCGGCTGACTCTGTGATCATACTTGTATTACTTTTAGGATAAATTGTACATTAATATAAGTATATGAATAAATTCACCCTTGTTATGTTTTCCACAGCAAACATTTTCACTAACATAATTTCTTGGGATCTTCATCACAGTCCAGGTGAAAGCAAAGGTAAATGTTTATGGTATATAAAAGGTAAGCAAAGGTATATGCACAAAATAAGAATCTGTGAAATAAGACAAATGCAACCCAGTAAGTTTTAAGACCTAATGGGCTGCATTAATTAATTAATGCATTAATTAATTAGTACATTAATTAGTTGTTAATTAATTGGATAGTATCTTATCCAGTAGATAGATGTGCGCTCCAAATGGCCACAAGAAAGAAAAGACTTCCAAGATAGCCTGTGAGATGCAGTACATGGGTGGTGCAGTCAATTAAGTGTCACACTCTTGGCTTTGGCTCAGGTCCTGATCTCAGGGTCTTGGGATCCAGCCCTTCACAGGGATCTGTGCTCAGCACAGAGCCTGTTTGTGTTTCCCTCTCCCTCTCTCCCTGACCCCCCCACCAATAAATAAATCTTAAAAATAAGATAGCAAAGGAGAAAATAAAATATAATCAGCTAAGAATCCATTGATTTAGGCAAGATCACCCTTCTAAGGGAAACAAACGGGATCAATCAGTAGACTTCCTAACACTGACCAGGAAATTCTCACCTGGGCTGGCTAAAGGTAAATAGTTCTGGATGTTGAAACTGCAGTTGGGTTGGTATATTTTTTAAAGATTGTATTTATTTATTTGACAGGCAGAGATCACAAGCAAGCAGAGAGGCAGGCAGAGAGAGAGAGAGGGAGTTAGGCTCCCCACTGAGCAGGGAGCCCAATGCAGGGCTAGATCCCAGGACCCTGGGTTCATGACCTGAGCCAAAGGCAGAGGCTTTAACCCACTGAGTCACCGAGACGCCCCCAACAACCCCACCTTTTGATCCGACTCTCATCTTAACTGAGAGATGGGCTCTAAATGGAAGGAATTAACGTTACTCTCAGCAACTGCTCTGAAGTGCTCACAGTTCTTGTTTCTCCTCAGTGTAGTATTCAGAGTTCTTGACTTTTCTGATTAACCCTTATGATGTTCACAGGTCGCCACTGCAGTCTTACAATTTTTGAGCTGGTCATGCTCTTCTTCTTCTTCTTTTTTTGTTTTTGTTTTTGTTTCTCTGATGTTCCAGTCTTAGAAAGATCATTAGTATGCAGGTTAGTGTCTCTGCATTTGCATTTAGAGCTTTTGAGAAAGCATAAAACACCACAGAGATTATATTGATTACGATAAACAAGATACTTCCTAATGTTTGGAGTGCAATTTCAGGGTATATACTCCAAGACTCAAAGCAATTAAAAACAAATGAGTAAGAAAGAACCTTCTGAAGGAGTCACTCTTTTAAGCCATGTGGCTTCTTCAGTAATCCCCCTGTTATTTCACTTCAACTTCCCCTAGAACTGTTCATCGGGGTTTAGCACATGCTGTTGTCTACAGCACAGACCCAGTCTTGCTCAGCTAAGAGATAACCGAGGTCTATATTTTTTTCAAGAACTCCTTTGGCCAGAGTGTAAGGATTCCTGTTGGGCAGACATGCTTTGGCAAAGGGTTCTGCAACAATTTCAAGAATGAAGGAAAAGGTCTTGTTCATACTCCATCTACATTTATCCCTAACCAGAGAAGTAAGGCCAGCCAAAGGCATGAATCTTGGAACACAATTTTTCCTGGTAGTTCCCTTCTAACTCAGAACATGAATGTAGGGAAGTTAACCAATGAGATGTCTTATTTAGCTTGAGTGATTTTCAGACCAGGGTTGAATTCTCTGGTAGCCTGAAATAAAAGGTTGCTCTAAATTCCAGAGGATACTGCTATAATAATGACCTGGGCAATATAGATGAGGATGTTACCTTTCCGGGCCATTTCCAGAATAAAGGAAAAGAGAAGAGAGATAAACGATCACATGTTTGGTCAAAATTTGGAGTCTTGATCCATTGTCTTGGGTGAGCAATGTCTACCTAGATGTCAGCTATTTCATTTTCTTCCAAGTAGCTTCATAAATATCAAGTGTCTGTGCAGGACCAGGTGTCAGTTGGAAACTTCTGTAGCTGTGGGATGTGCACCGGAGGCTCAGTACCTTTGAGTTTTACAGAAGGAGATTTAGTAAGGTCCCTCTTTTACTGGCTATCAAGGGCTGTCTTCCTCTAATGATGTGTCTCAAATACTTAATCACCAGGCTGTAAACAGTGATGGAGAGGATCCTTTTAACTGTGATCTAGGAAGGCGTCCATAACCTGTTGATGACAGGCTTGAGCACTGAACATCGCAGACTTACAGTAGTTGGATAGGCCAGCATGCAACACAATGGATCAGTAATAGGTTGTACACTGAAACAATTTAACGGAGTCTGCAAGGATTTCCTAAAGGCTCCTGTGATTTTCCCAGTGAAATATGTGCCCTGGTCACTGGAGATCACAGAAAGTGTGCCCCAAGGGAGAAGCCCATTCTTAACAGGGTCTTTGCCACAGTGCCATCATCAGTCTCTTGGCAGGGAAAGGCTTTAACTGATGCAGAAAATACAGAAGCAACAAGGGTATATGACAAACCCTACTAAGTGGCAGTGGAATGATCCCAGCTGCAGGTGTTTAAAGAGTCCACAGGAAGGAGGCCTGCAACCTCTGGATACAAAAAAGTTGTTCAGGATTATGGACCTGACAAGTTAGACACCGCTGGTAAACAGAATTTTTTTTTAACTGTTTTAGAAGGCTTCCCACTGATGTCCATTGACCATTTGAATCATCTTAAATGCCCTAGGGTGGGTGAATGAATGAAAAAAAATGAAGAAAAATGGGGCTTGCCAGGGATCTGGGAAGAACCAAGTGGTTGCCTAGGTTTTCCCTTAGCCCTGACTCTTTCTTTAACTCCCATTCTTTACCCCCCTTCTTCTCTCTGTTTCAGGAGGAAACCGGTGCCATGTTACAAGGACATCAGGATGGCCTGCATCTGGCAATAAGGAGCCATGTTTTGTCAAACTGGAATGGATCTTATCTACATGTGCCACAATCTTACAACTGTAATAGCAAAACAAAACAAAACAAAACAAAGCAAAACAAAAAACTTAGTAAGAAGATTTATTTGACAATGATTCCCATGGAATTTAACATATCAAATAAGCTAAACTAATTTAGCAAATACTTTGGGATGTTCCAGGTCAAAGGGACTTAAGCAGGCCAATATCCAAAGAAAATTAAAAAACAAACAAACAAACAATTAAGCAAGCAAACACAAACTCCTTCATTCTCTTGAGGAAGGAAAACCAAATCTGATGTTTTACCAGCTTACTTTTGATTGGAAAATTCTTCATTCCAATCTTAGACCGTCCTGACCACACATAACATTCCTTTCCATACATTCCTTTTTTGAAGGCTTTACAACTTTCTATTTTACATTCAGATTTTTGTCCTGAGTTTACCATCTTTAGGGAACCAGCTTTGCTGTAAAACAGAATTCCTTTCTTTTTTTCCCTGAAAAAAAAATTTCCATTCGTCATTACTTTACTTATGAAAAACACACATCTTACCTTCTTTGCATTCTGAGTTGTTTTTCTTATTATTTTCAGTAGCCTTCGCTACATTACTTAGAATTCTTAACTCTTGGAAAATTTCATTCTTAAAGAAAACAGTTGTGACCTGTGAACAAGTATTCTTTAGGTTGTGAAATTTATGAATGCATTTCATAATTTGCTGAAATATGTGCTTCTTCATTAAACAATCATTCAGGAAAGCACAAAATGCATTTAAAAACAAGCCCAGTTTCTCTGCAGTAAGGTAACCAAATGGAGATAAGCTCATGTTCATTTACTAATAACTTAATATTATCTTACCTAGTAATCATCTAGATATATAATGAAAGTAATTTCATTTAACCATTGACCTAACTCACCAAAACATTGAAGTTTTAGTTTACCCAAAAGATTTGGAAGACTAAGACTTTACCTAAAATTTCTAATTTTATTTACATCTATTAAATTTAACTTGTTCCTAACAGTTTCACTGAGATTACCCATAAAAATTGTGTGAGACATGGGGTGGGATCAGTGAAATAGGAAATGAGGATTGCAGGTTGTGCTTGTCCTGATGTGCACAGGTGATGTATGGAAGTGTTGAATCACTGTATTGTGTGCACAGAACTAATATAACATGGTGTGTTGAGTAGCTGGAATTAAAACAAAATTTTAAAATATAAAATAAAAACTAATTAAAATAAAAATTTTCAAAAATTAGGAAACATAAAAGCTTATCAATCTTCTAAGCTATTTTTTTTAACATTTTGGAATACAGATCACATCTAGTTATTTTAGCAAACCAAGCCACATGAAAGTTTTAATTTTAGTGCTAACTAAAGCCAAGTCTATTTGCCCAGATCATATGAATTTGCAACACATTTAGGTTAGTTTCTATCTTTCTGACAGTTTTAGAATGCCCAATCCTTACAAGTACTTGTCTCCAATCCAAGGAGATAAAGCTCTCTCAAATTATTTTGGGCAATATCCATCCAGTGAGAAAAATATCTCACATTGACAACATATATTTGCAGACACAAAGATCACTGCATGGACCCTAGGGTCACTATCATGTAATGAGAAAACGTTAAGATCTCTTTGTGCCCCTGGAATATTAAGGAGACTGTGCTAGAGTTTAGGCACATGATCCCTTTAACAGTTCATATTTTATATTTATGTATTATTAGCAGTTTGTATTTTCAAAAGGCATCTTTCCTTTTGTTTCACTGTTTTGGGCATCTATAGGTTGGTTTTACATTTCAAAGATATGATAAGATGTGTAACTTTAAGGAGAAAAAAAGTGAATCTTTTATAAGCCCCCTTTGATAAGAAGGAGAATTTGGAGGATCAGGAAGAGGAATAAGGGAAATTTGAATTGCTGAAAGAGCTGCATTAACAGTTCTGTTCAGATTTATGAGGACAGTTGCTCTCAATGACTCACAGATTTGTATTTACATGAAATGACATCCTATGTTGTTGATCCAACCTACCCAGCATATGAGCTTCAATTTGCTTCCTTCCCTCTGGTTGCATAATTTGAGTTTTAAGGATTTCTGGCAGTATGGAATGACCCCACTTGGGTATAAGATTGGTTCCCAAAGAGGGTGCAAAGATACTCTCTCCAAAGATCCAGAGCCACTCATAGTAAGAGCCAAAGGAAGGAACCAACCAGCCGCAGGTCCCCAGCAGGCAGAAATCTAAGAACAATTATGCAGGATGCCACCAGCAAGAAGGCAATAGCCTATCTCTGTGAGAGAAGGGACCCATAGGAATGGGTTTGGACTTGAAAGGGATGAGACAATGTGAAATTTTAGTATCCTCTCTGGATCAAGCACTGCAGGCAGAGAGATTTGGAAGGAGCTAATTCTATTAAGGATTTGTACTCATCCCTCTACAGTGCCAGTTTTTACAGTACCCCTTCTTCAGGCCTTGGACTTTACTAGAATTCCCACTTGGCTGTTTGAGGGTATAGTATTATACCTATATAGTAGCTTGCCATAAACCATCAAGTTTCATCAGCCCTGAGAGGAGCTCATTTGGGGGCCCTCCCATGAAGGTAGATACTGGGGTGTATCTAAGTCCATGACCATGTCAGACATCTGTTTATGGCTGTGTAGTTTGGAGAGTGGAAAAACAATTCAGACTCGAATGAGTGCTCATAGGAGCAAAAAGGGGAGCACGAGGAGTTATGTCAGTCTTCTATAGGGTTTTCTGTTTTTTTTTTTTAATTTTCATTAATTTTTCATTAAATTTTAATTTTTCATTAAACTTTTACAATGAATGTTTCAATGACTTTGGAATTTTGAAACATTTTAGAGACTTCTGCTTGCCAATTAACAGAGGTGTCTTAGTCTTCTTAATTGGAGAATGCTTGCTTCTAAATGTATTTCTTAAGTGATCTTAACTAATTGGAAAATTCCCCATTTTGGACATTGTATTCCTAGGTTCTAATTGTTCTGAGGGCTGGCAGCAGAATGGTAGAAAATAACCACTAATGGAATTAACATCCATTTCTGCCCAGCTGTATATCCACAAATAAGTAGTAGTTCCCATTTCTGTCTGGCCTTGTTTTTGGATCTCCCACCTGACAGTTACCAAGACAGTTCCTTAGGACACAAAAGAAGCTTAGTAGGATCTTGCCATTTTTGCTATATATCTGTAAAATTTGGGACAATAGTTGTTAGTTGTACAATAAGCAGGTGTACTAGAAGGTGATGAGCTTGACTCATCATAATTTAAGGATCCTAGTAGCTAAGACTTCCCTGAGCAGAGCTAACACCTTGCAGGAATGTGTCCTGGAGTTGGAGATTGTGTGTGTGTTACAGTGTTAGCTCTCAGTACATGAATTTTCTTGAAGTTAATGGCTGTCCTATTGTCCTACCTACCCACTCCCTGACCAAATTATATGATCAAGGGCATGTTCTTGTGGTGGCAAGGGCTCTAATAGCTTTTCAATGCTTGACCAATGCCTTCCAATTTTTGTTGGTTATTCTGCTTCTGAGATACTGATTAGGAGTAGTCTTTATCTACAAACAAAACAAACCAAACAATAATGTACACCTTGGTGTATGAGCAGTAAAGATACTACTGTGTTCTGGACAAGGAAGGCTCTGTGTGCACCAACAATAATCCCCGGGATCATGCTTGGATTATACTCAGGGAACTGAGATCTGAAAGCTTAGGGGCTTGGCTCAGGGCAGATGTTTCTGCCATTTCAGTTGGGCTCTGGGCAAATATGCAAGCTCAATAGAGCGCTAGACAAACATGCCAGCTCAGCTGGGGTCTGGGCATAACCCTTGGCCAGCCCATGCTGACCTGAAAGTCAATTACATCAGGAGCCTGAATAGAAAGAAAGGGGAGCTCCAAACCAAGAGGAACTCACCCACAGGACTTGAAATAGCAGGAAAGACAGGGAACACAAAGGACTCAAGATTCCCACACCTGTTTCTCCTTGTGTCTGAATGTCCGTGGAAGTTCACTTCTGATCCCATTGTTATCACCAAATTTATGAAATAACAAAAATTCAACCAAGTAAATGTTAAAGATACAAAGGCTGCATTAATCAATCAATTCATGAGTGAGGCATCACCCCACCTTTCAAGTATGGGTGAGCTCCAAAGAATTACAGCAAAGGAAAAGGAGAAAAAAGGACATCACTAACAAAAATTCCATTGTGGGATGCCTGAGTGGCTCAGTGGGTTAAGCCTCTGCCTTTGGCTCAGGTCATGATCTCAGGGTCCTGGAATGGAGCCCCACATTGGGCTCTGTGCTCAGCAGGGAGCCTGTTCCTCCCCTGTCATCTGCCTCTCTGCCTACTTGTAGTCTCTTCTGTAAAATAAATGGGTAAATCTTTTTTAAAAATCCATTGTATTAGGTATTATTCCCCTCCTAAGAGGAATGGGAGGGATCAATCAGGGATCTTCCTGGGGCTGAACAGGAAACTCCCATGTTCACTGCTTAAAGGTCTCTTCTGGGGGTTGAAATTGTACTTGAGTTAGGTAGTAAGTTTTGGTTTAGTGACATGGGCCTTAAGTTAAAGGTTGCCATTTTGGGTCTGTAGGTTGTTTTTTTTTTTTTTAAGACTTTATTTATATTTTTTTTTGTCAGAGAAAGAGAGAACATAAGCAAGAGGAGAAGCTGGCAGAGGGAGAAGAACAGGGATCAGTGGGACTTGATCCCAGGACACTCAGATCATGACTTGAGCATAAGGCAGAGGCTTAACCAATGGAGACATCCAGGCATCTTTATGGCTTTCTTCTTAACAGACCCAAGAAGATGAAGACTGACTTTAAAATTTTAGACTTCTATATAGAAAGCTCTTCACAGGTCTTGTGTGCTTTCCACCCACCGCTGAAAATTTGCTCTTTAAGAACAGGGAGACGTACAAACAAAATTCCTTCTAATGGGATCTCTGGAGTCTTAATCCATGATGTTAATGCTCGGGAGTTGACTTCTGAGTCTGGTGAGTTACTGATCCACTGCCTGGCCAGGGGACATTCAGCCGTCTGCACACTCTTCCTAAATATGATCAGAGTCTGCACCAATGAGGTTAATTTGGGATACCATGCATGAATCACAAATAGCCTTGAGTGGTTAGGAAAAGAATATTGGCCTTTCTATAGTGATTCTCCTTGGGACAGTAGTTCATCCTGCATCTCTCCCACACCTGGCACATACTAGAAATGTAATAATGTTTGCTGAGCAGCATTTACCAATGGTAAGGAATACATTCCTGTGTACAATGGAAAAATAGACATGTTAGACTCACCCAATCTTCACTTGAAATTTCACCTTACAGTGATATATAAAATCTAAATTTGAGAAACCCAAGACCTCAGCAGCCAAATTATTATTTTCTGTAGAGCTGAAATTTGGCTCCAAGAAATGATCAGCATTTTGTTGCCTTCATCTTTTTGTTTATGACTTATACTTTGAGTAGAGCAAGATTGAAATGAGAGGAAACTTGAATGCTGAGTAAAACATTCCTGAAAGATGTCTAATTGTTCTTATTTCCTGATCGAGTAAGATCATAAAAAATTGGTTCTCTTCTGTGAGTTTATTGTGTGTGAGCTTGCTAAGTGCTTTCATGTGTGTTGTTTCATTTGATGCATACAATGACACTAAAAAAATCACTGTGACCTTAATATTTTGGATGTCAAAACTAAGGCGAGAAAGGGCAAGTTCTTTTGTCTTTTTATTTTTCTCTGTATGTTCCAAATCCTATCTATTTTGATTCCACGGGGACATATAGCAGGACATTTATGCTACTGTTAAAAGCATCAACATGAAAGAAAGACTTCTTGTTCTTTGTTTTCCATTAATACTTGACAGACAGGTACAGTATTCCCTTTGGTGTGAAAAAAAAAGTTTCTAGGAGGTTATATCTTTTTCTATAAGCATATAACTTTGTTTATTGAAGGAGAAAGAATCTCTTGATCAATCCATCCATTATTACACTCATGTTTGATGATACATTTGTGTTATTTATCCAGTGACACTCCAATCACAGTCATCCAGCTGAATTTCATATATGTGTCATTTGTTTTCATGGTGTCTCCCAGCTGGGATTTCAGAATTGGTTTACCATTCTATTCTTTCCAATATATCTTGATAAAATTAGGGGGAAAGTCCTCAATAAGACAAAGATACGTTCCAGCCCTGTGGAGTGTTCTTTGGCAATTGCAGGAAGAAGTATTGTGGGCTTAGGGGAGATATCTTCATTGGAACTTTTATCTGTGGGGGAAAACGGAATATCAGATAAAAATATTGTTAGAGAAACACAGAGCATTAGGTGGTTTAGAAACAGTCAACATATAGTAAAAGTAAGGAAACTTGTTATAGAATTAGTCTTTACCATGGCCTTTCATCCACAATGGGTTATGAGTTACTGATTGTTCTTAGTTTCCATAGGAAGAGGTTCAAGACATTATGTAACTTGCCCAAAGTCACAGCTATTAAATGGCAGAGGCTGATTGAAACATGGAAGTTTATTATTATTTTTTTGAAATACAGAAGTTTATTAAACAATACATAGTCACTTGTTAGAATGAGAATCCATTTTCACAGGTGCTTGGTAATGTATCAGGTTGACATTTTACCTTCAAATATGGATCCCACATCCACTTCTCATACTGAAGTACTTCTCTTTGATTCTGATTTTGTTTTATTATTTTAACTTTTTAAAAAAGTTTTATTTTTTTTTATTTGACGAAGAGAGAAATCACAAGTAGGCAGAGAATCAGGCAGAGAGAAAGGGAGAAACAGGCTCCCCGCCAAGCAGAGAGCCCAATGTGGGGCTTGATCCCAGGACCCTGAGGTCATGACCTGAACCAAAGGCAGAGGTTTAACCCACTGAGACACCCAGGCACCCCTCTTTGATTTCTGATTTTATAGAACATCTTGTTCTCACATGAGAACAAGTCCAGGATTTGGATTAAGGCAATGTTTAAAGCGGTACCCTCAAAGTATTTGCCATACCTTAAATTTAGAAGCAATGTGCCAGTATCTCTAAAATCTCTATTTGAAACATTTATGATTATCAGAAATGTTTACTAGCCTTATCAAATATTGCACTGATCAGAATTTGTTTTGCTTAGCAAATCTTCACTAAAACACATCTTAAAGATTTCACTTTTTTCTTTTTTTTTTTTTTTTTTTGAAAGAGAGCATGAGTAGGGGCAGGGGCAGGGGAGAGGGAGAAAGCAGACTCCTCGACAAGTAGGGAGGCTGAGAAGACACTGGCCTCCAGCCCGGGACTCTGGGATCATGACTTGAGCCAAAGACTGAAATCTAACCAACTAAGTCATGCAGGTGCCCCTAAAAGCACATTTTATAATCAAGTTTTATTTGAAGTTAAATCATGACTAAGAAGACACCACTTTTTGAGTCTTAGCATTGTCCTTCCACCCCAAATTAATCTTCCCTGCAAGCATCCTGAATTTTTCATTGACTTCACCTGTTGAAAAAGTTACATATAACTGGTGTAATATTAACAGTTATGGTTCCAGAGCCTTTTGCAGACCCAATGTCAGGGAAACATCATGGTTTTCAAAGGCATGTTATCTGAATGTTGGAATGTTACCAGATTATACATTTATTGTTAATTTAGTGATTGAAATTATAAATTGTAGAACCCTTTCCAATATTTTCCCAACTGAAACATAAATGATTTACTTATTTTCTCTTTGGGCTACTTTAGAGTTAGAATAATAATTTCATTGGCAACTTCTTAAGAAAAAGAAGAATTGGGGGCACCTGTGTGGCTCAGTGATTTAAGCCTCTGCCTTCGGCTCAGGTCATGATCCCAGGGTCCTGGGATAGAGCCACCTGCCGGGCTCTCTGCTCAGCAGGGAGCCTCCTTCCCCCTCTCTCTCTGCCTGCCTCTCTGCCTACTTGTRATCTCTCTGTGTCAAATAAATAAATAAATAAATAAATAAAATCTTTAAAAAAATAGACGAATTGGATTTCTTCCTTGAAAGAAAAAAAAAAAAACCTTGACAATTTCTGCCCGTGCAACTAAGTTCCTGATTTTATAAAACATCAGTTAAAATACAATGAGGAGTGTTTTATCATGGTTTAAATAGAATTGGATCAAATATACCTGTTTAACTTTGTACTTCTTACTTGTGGTGCAAATAGTATTTTTTTTATCATAATAGTAAGATTCTGTATATTTTCCCAAAAATATACCTTGTTTTTAACCTAAAAAGCATGTTATATAAAGCAAGATTTATTTTTTTAAAGCAATGATATTTATGTAATTTTGGCCGATTGGCAATGCAGTTAAGAATCTAGTCGTCAAAGTAGAAACTTTGGCTTTTTATGGGAACACTTCTGGTTCTTCATAGAAAAGACCTTGAAAATAAAATTATGAACTTGGATAATTTCTAGGTTGAAAAACATGATGCTTACTTCCTATTCCTTTCCCTTAACTGGATTCCCGGAGTTTCATTATTTTCAGGATAAAATGAATCTTAAACTCCCATAACTTTCTCAATGTGATGGTGAGCTGAACATTAAATAGTGTCCTTAGGAAGGAGGGGCAAGATGGCAGAGAAGTAGGAGACCCTGTTTCAACCAGTCCCCTAAATTGAGCTACATATCTACCAGAACACTCTGAACTTCTAGAAAATCAGTCTGAGATGTAAGATTATACACTTCTGATCTATGTGAAAGCAGAAGACACCAGCTGAGAGGTAAAGCAGAGTAGGGATGCTCAGACTGATATCAGAACATAAACAGAAGGGGGAGGGAGCCACCAGAAGCAACCCTAATGGAAAGTAATACCCCAATACGAAAGTGCCCTATGGTAGGGGACCCGCATTAACTTGGAGTCTGGTTAAAATAACTCAAAAAGAGCAAAAGATCTTAAGGGACTACTGATGGAATCAGGCAGTCATGATCATCGTCTAATCTCACAGACCCAGAATGGCTATTACTGATGACAACCCATGCCAGAGAGAGTGGGCAGAGCCTCCAGTCCATGGTCCCTGAGCCCCCAGATTTATGCTACTTGCACCACCACTTGGCTGGGTGCACTCCTGCCCACACGTGAGAGTCTGGCATGGGCTCCTGCCAGTGCTCTCTAGGTCCACAGACTTCCACACTCTTTGTGCCCTGCATGGACCGTGGGGTCTGAGTGTACTATCGCCCATGTGTGAGAGAGTCTGCTGTGGGCACCAGCTTGTGCTCTCTAGGACAGTGGCTTTCTCTCACTGGCCAAAGGGTCTGAATTATCCCAGGCCATGCCTGAGATAACGCTGCATGATCTCTGGTCAGGATCCCTCAGTGGCTGTCTCCCATAAACTGCATGACCTTGGGGCCTGAACACACCCTGGCTTGGGCCTGGACAGTAGTCCTGGCAAAGGCAGCCTCCAGAAGGGAGCTCCCTGGACCAATATCACTCACAGTTTTAGTGGCACGGGGGTCAAGAGACAAACAGGCACCTCTGGTGACCACTGAGACAGTGGCTGGGGGAGCGCACTTATTGTGGGAGGTTGTGCAATTCAGCGAAGTTTGTGGTGGGGGGTGGTCTATGTGTTCTGGACCACAGAGAGGAGAAGACTGAGTCTTCTCTCTGAGGCAGAGGTCTGGGTGCAATTTGCTTTCCACTAAACCTCCAAAAAGCCACCAAAAGGAAAAAAACCTCCAGAGAACAAAACCCTGAAAAACCAGTTTCCACAGAGTCCAGCCCCTTGAGAGGGGTCAGGGAGACTCATCCCAAGCAACACTGACTGAAAAACAATGCAACAGGCTCCTCCTCCATAAGGCAAGCCAAAAGAATGAGAAAACAATCACCACAGGGTCTCCAAAAACTATAAAACTCAACATCAGGGGAAAAAAACAATTTATTAGCTAACGGTATTTCCCTAGAACCTGTAAATTTCATAAATATAACTTTTTAAAAAAAATTCATTCTCAGGATTCTTGTTTTTTTAAATTAACATATTTACCATCACAACTGGATGTTTAATACAACATATTTAATAACAATCTTTTAACTTGAACTTTTTCATACATATACATGTATTTTTCTTTTTCTTTTTCCTTTCTTTTTTTTCTTTTAAAATATACTTATAGATATAAGCATCAAGGTATTACTTTTTGCCCTATTCAATACTATCCCTGTATATAAACAAGTTTTAATCTCCCTTTATCTCTGGAAAGTTGAGTCGTTTAAGAAAGATGTCAAGATGCCCCCAGGAAGAACCAAAATAACATTCCTCACCCACACTGAGGATTTATAACCACCTTCCAACTTTTTCTTCTGTCAATGTTTATGCATATCTTTTTTTTTCTTTCTGGTATTATATAAATCATTTTTTTAAAGATTTTATTTATTTATTCCACAGAGATCACAAGTAGGCAGAGAGGCAGGCAGAGAGAGGGGGTGGGTAAGCAGGCTCCCCACTGCACAGAAAGCCTGATGCGGGGCTCGATCCCAGGACCCTGAGATCATGACCTGAGCTGAAGACAGAGGATTTAACCCACTGAGCCACCCAGGCACCCTGGTATTATATAAATCTTATTCTTGGAGTTTATTTTGGCTTTATTTCTTTTATTTCTTTTTTTATTTCATTTATTTCTTTTTTTTCTCATTTACTTTTGAAAGTCTTTTTGTTTGTACATTGCTGTTCATATACATTATAGATCTTAATTTAGGGGCTCATTTTGGCTGGGTCTTCTCTTTTTTCTCTCTCCCTTTTTCCTTTTTTCTTTTTCTTTCTTTTTGGTGGTGACTTCCGATAGCTCTGCAATGTTCCAGATTGTACATTGCCTGGATTGTGGTTGTTTTATTCAGCTGTACATCCCCTCACCCACCTCTCATCAAAATTACTAGGACGAGGAACACCCAACAGAGGAAAAATTCAGAGACCATGACCTCTAGTACAGAACTATTGGATATCAACATAAACAAGGTGTTGGAAATGGACATCAGGGTAAAAATTATCCAGGCACTAGCTAGGTTTTCGAAGACCATTAGTGGCAACATAGGATCTCTAAGGGCTGAAGTGAGAACAAATCTGGCAGAAGTTAAAAATCCTATCAGTGAGATTCAATCTAATCTACATACTCTAACACCTAGGGTCAAAAGGGCAGATGATAAATTTACTGATCTAGAAAATAATGGAAAAAATTAATAAGGAAGAGGCCTGGAATAAATAGCTTAGAAGCCATGACAACAGACTTAGGCTAATAAATGATGTCATGAAATGTTCCAGTGTCAATATTATTGGGAAGAATGAGAGGGAGGAGAGAGAGAGAACACTAGAAGATATAGTTGAATAAATCCTGAATGAACATTTTCCTAACCTGGAGAATGGAACAAGTGTTCACGTCCTAGAGGCAGAGAGGACACCACCCAAGACCAATGAGGCTAGAAAGACCTCCAGACACATAATTTGAAATTCCTCATTTATAAAATCAGAATATGTCTTCAGGGCAGCTGGGGGAAGAGACCCCTGCATACAGAGGGAGGACCATCAGAATAACATCACACCTGTCCACAGGAACCTGGCAAGACATATTCAGGGCAATAAATGAGATGAACATGCAGCCAAGAATACTTTATCTAGCCAGGCTGACATCCAAAATGGAGAGTTAAAGAGCTCCCAAGACTGGCAAGGTTTAAAAGTGTACATGACCACCAAGCTGGCACTACAAGAAATATTAAGGGGGGAGGGTTCTATAAAAGAACAAACAACCACAGAGTGACAAAGAACAGAAATTTATAGAGACAATCTATGGAAACAAGGACTTAATAGACAACATGATATCAATAAAAAATGTATCTTTCAATAATCACTCTCAATGTGAATGGCCTAAATGCTCCCATAAAATGGCACAGCATTGCAGATTGGATAAATTGACAAGACCCTTCCATATGCTGTCTACGAGAGACATTTTTGGAACCTAAAGCTAGATCCAGACAGAAAGTGAAGGTATGGAGAAACATCTTTCATGACAATGGGCCTCAAAAAGAAACTGGTATAGCAATTCTCATATCAGATAAATTAGATTTTAAACTAAATACTGTAGTCAGAGATACAGAAGGACACTACATCATTCTTAATGTGTCTATCCACCAAGATGATTTAAAAATTGAAAATATTTATGCCCCCAGTATGGGAGAGGCTAACTACATAAGCCAACTGTTAATCAAAATAGTCAGATTGATAGGAATAATTAACACTGTGGGATTGTAACATTCCAAGCTACAAGTAATAGACAGATCATACAATTAGAAACTCAAAGAAATAAGAGCTTTGAATGATATGTTGGACCAGATGGACCTCATAGATATATACAGAACATTCCACTCAAGTGCACATGTAATTTTCTCCAGAATTGACCACATACTGGGTCACAAATCAGGGCTCAACCAATACCAAAAGATTGAGATTATTGCCTGCCTATTCTCAGACCACAATGCTTTGAAATTGGAACTCAAACACAAGAAAAAGTTTGGAAGGAATTCAAACACTTGGAAGCTAAAGACCACCCTGCTTAAGAGTGTTTAGATCAAGCAGGAAGTCAAAAGAACTTAAACACTTCATGGAACCAATGAGAATGAAGACACATTGGTCCAAAACCTATGGGATATGGCAAAGGTGTTCTTAAGGGTGAAATAGATAGCCATCCAAGGCTCACTCAAAGAAAAAATTGATAAATACCAAATACACTAGCTCTCTTTACACCTTACAGAACTGGAAAATCAACAACAAATTAAGCTAATACCATGCACAAGAAGGGAAACAATCAAGATTAGAGCAGTGATCAATGAGATAGAATCTAGAGATGAAGTGGAACACACCAAAAAAGCAAGAAGTTGGTTCTTTGAAAGAATCATTAAGATCAATAAAACAAAGGCCAAACTAATCCAAATGAAAAGAGAGAGGACCCAAATTAATAAAATTATGAATGAAAGGGGAGAAATCACAACTAACACCAAGGAAACAGAAACAATCATCAGAAATTATCAACAGTTTTATGACAGTAAGTTAAGGAATCTAGGAGAACTGGACACATTCCTGGAAAAGAATAAACTTCCCAGACTGAAATAGGAAGAAACTGACAACCTGGATAGACTAATATCTAGTAACGAGACTGAAGCAGTGATCAAAAACCTCCCAAAAAAACAAGAGCACAGGACCTAATGGATTCCCTGGGGATTCTACCAAACATTCACAGAAGAAATAATACCTATTCTCTTGAATATTCTTTCTTCAAATTATCTTGAAAATTCTTTAAAAAATATAAACAGAAGGAAAACTTCCAGACTCATTCTATGAAGCCAGAATTACACTTATTCTCCAAACCAGGCAAAGATCCCATCAAAAAGGAGAATTTCATACCAATATCCCTGATGAATATGGATGCCAAGGTTCTCAACACGATCCTAGCTATTAGGATCGAATAGTACATTAAAAAGATTATCCACCATGACCAGGTGGGGTTTATCCCTGGGATGCAGGGGTGATTTAGTATTTGCAAATGGTTGTGATAAAACAAATCAATTAGAGAAGAGAGGAAAACCACCTGGTCCTCTCAATTGATGCAGAAATAGCATTTGACAAAATGCAACATCCATTCTTGATTAAAACCATTCAAAGTATAGGGATAGAGGAAACATTCCTCAGCTTCATCAAATCTGTGAAAAACCCACAGCGAATATCATTCTCAATGGGGAAAAGCTGACAGACTTCCCTGTGAGATCAGGAACACGAAAAGGATGCTCACTCTCGTCACTCTTGTTCAACATAGTGTTAAAAGTCCTAGCAACAGCAATCAGACAACAAAGAGAAATAAATAAGTATTCAAATTGGCAATGAAGAAGTCAAACACTCTTTCTTCACAGACAACATGATACTTTATATGGAAAACCCAAAAGATTCCACCCCACCTGCAAACTACTAGAACTCATACAACAATTCAGCAATGTGCAGGATACAAAATCAATGTACAGAAATCAGTTGGCTTTCTATATATTAACAATGAAAATATAGAAAGGGAAATTGGAGAATCAATTGCATTTACTATGGCACCAAAAACCATAAGATAGCTGGGAATAAACCTAACCAAAGAGGTAAAGAATCTGTACTGGAGGAACTCCCTGATGAAATCTCCCTCATGGCTAATAAGGATGAGCAGTTTTTTTTCATGTGTTTGTTAACATTTGTATGTCTGCTTTGGAGAAGTGTCTATTAATGTCTTCTGCCCATTTTTAAAAAAATTTTGATTATCTGTTTTTTGAGTTTTGAGGTTGAGATGTTCTTTATAAATCTTAGATATCAGCCACTTGTCTGTAGTGTCATTTGAGAATATCTTCTCCTATTCCGTAGGTTGCCACTTTGTTTTGTTGACTGTTTCCTTTGCTGTGCAGAATCTTTTGATCTCAATGAAGTCCCAAAATTTCATTTTTGCTTTTGTTTCCTTTCCCTTTGGAGACATATCTTGAAAGTATTTTCTGTGGCCCATGTCGAAGTGGTTACTGCCTATGTTCTCCTCTAGGATTCTGATGGATTCCTGCCTCATGTTGAGGTCTTTTATCCATTTTGAGTGTATCTTTGTGTATGGTGTAAGAGCGTGGTCGGATGTCATTCTTCTACACATTGCTGTCCAATTTTCTCAGCACCATTTATTGAAGAGACTGTCTTTTTTCCACCGGCTATTTTTTCCTGTTTTATCAAAGATTATTTGACCATAGAGCTGTGGGTCCATTTCTGGACTCTCTACTCTGTTCCACTGGTCGACGTGTCTGTTTTTGTGCCAGTACCATGCTGTCTTGATGATCACAGTTTTGTAGTAAAGCTTGAAATCAGGCAATGTGATACCCCCGGGTTTGTTTTTCTTTTCCAACATTTCCTTAGCAGTATGGTGTCTCTTCTGGTTCCCTACAAATTTTAGGATTGCTTATTCCAGCACTTTGAAAAATGCTGGTGGAGTTTTGATTGGGACGGTATTGGAAGTATAGATTACTCTAGGCAGTATATGAATTTTATCAATGTTTATTCTTCTGATTTGTGAGCATGGATTGCTTTTCCATCTTTTTTTTTTTTTTTTTGTCTTCTTCAGTTTCTCTCATGAGTGTTCTGTAGTTCCTTGAGTACAGATCCTTTACCTTTTTGGTTAGATTTATTCCCAGGTATCTTATGGTTTTTGGTGCTATAGTAAGGGGGATCAATTCTCTAATTTTCCCTTCTATATTTTCATTGTTAGTGTATAAGAAACCAACTGATTTCTGTACATTGATTTTTTTAAAGATTTTATTTATTTATTTGACAGACGAAGATCACAAGTAGGCAGAGAAGCAGGCAGAGAGAGAGAGGAGAAAGCAGGCTCCCTGCTGAGCAGAGAGCCCAATGCGGAGCTTGATCCCAGGACCCTGGGATCATGACCAGAGCTGAAGGCAGAGGTTTTAAGCTACTGAGCCACCCATACACCCCTGTACATTGATTTTGTATGCAGCACTTGCTGATTTGTTGTATGAGTTCTAATAGTTTGGGTTTTCCATATAAAGGATCATGGCATCTGCAAAGAGAGAGAGTTTGACTTATTCTTTGCCAGTTTGAATACTTTTTTTTCCTCTTTGTTGTGTGATTGCTGTTGCTAGAACTTCTAATACTATGTTCAACAATAGTGTTAAGAGTGGGCATCCTTGTCATGTTCCTTCCCTCAAAGGGAAGTCTGTCAGCTTTTCCCCATTGAGAATATTTGCTGTGGGTGTTTCATAGATAGATTTGATGAAGTTGAGGAATGTTCCCTGTATCCCTATATTTTGAATGGTTTTAATAAGTAACAGATGCTGTATTTTGTCAAATGCTATTTCTGCATCAATTGAGAAGACCAGATGGTTTTCCTCTCTTCTCTTATTGATTTGTTCTATCACAATGATTGATTTGCAAATGCCGAACCACCCCTGCATCCCAGCGGTAAATCCCACCTGTTCGTGGTGCATAATCCTCTCAATGTACTGTTGGATCCTCTTAATTGGGATCTTGTTAAGAATCTTGGCATCTATATTCATCAGAGATATTGGTCTGAAATACTCCTCTTTGTTGGGGTCTTTGCCTGGTTTGGGGATCAGAGTAATTCTGGCTTCATAAAAAGCAGTCTCCCTGGACAGATATTGCTTACAGTTTTAGTAGCATCATGGAGCAGAGACAAGCTGGAGTTCCTGTGACCCCTGAGACAGTGGCTGGGGCCGTGCTCTGCCAGTGAAAGTTGGCAGAGGGGGAATCTATGTGCTCTGGGCCACCCCAAGGGGAAGAGACTGAGGCCTTTCTCTGAGATGGAAGTCTGGGTGCAGTTTACTTTCCTCTAAACTTTCAAAGAACTGTCTTTCTTCTTGACAGTCATTATACTTGGAGAAGCAATCTAGTTGTTCCCATAGAGAGATTGAAGGACTCGCTTTAATGACTTTGGTTGGGGTCTCACCTCAGTCAGCACCTCTGGGAAATAAACCTGAACGGAGGGAAACCCAGCCCAGGCAGCTCCTGGGTCTGATAAATGTTGCATGACTATCCCTTCTCACAGTATAAACATTTCAGCTCTGTCTTCCACAGATGAGTGTTTCCTGCTCTCAAAGACACCTGCTGAGATGTTAGAGGAAAGAACCATACATTCTGCAGGCCAACACCAGCAAAGGAAAGGGACACTTGAAATAATTAGCAACATAATTCAAGTACCCCCAAAAAATATTCAAGGACCAGCATGGCAGGAATACTCTCGACCATGGTTGCTGTTCTTAGATTGCATTGCTTGGAGAATTCTTGACACACATGTGAGAGGGCAGGAAATAGACTATAATTTAATCTCTGAAGGACACCAGTTCAGGAAAATAATTAGCTTTGTGTATTTAGCATCCACTGAACACTACTGGAAGATGTTTATTCTCCACAGTAAGATCAGGCTGTATTCTATTTCTTAATATCCCATTTGGTCCATCGGCAGCACTACCACCATTCAGGGAGGGAAGCGGGATGGAGATCTAGGTCTCAGATAGCTTTGAAGTTACCGTAAACCAATTATCACACATCTACCCAGACATTAAAGAACTGAGTTTTAAAATGAGCAGGAATTAAGGATATTTTCAGTTTTTCTTGGTCATTTATTAAAAGCCAAGCATGGCATCAAATTTATCCCTAAAAGTTAGCCAATAAATTTGCTTTGGACCAACAATGTGTATGCTTCTACTACAGCACGACTCTGTTTCCACTGATTTATTGTTTCTAAAACCCACTAGACTGGAGAAAATGTCTTATTCACATTTGTATTCTCCGCAATTGGCACAGCCATCCATATTGCAGGTTCTCTGGAAATGTTTACAGAATGAACGCTGGCATAAAACTTTATCTGCCTACTGTGTAATGCCTACTGTGATCTTGCCAAATGCACTTTTCTGGAGAAATCATTCTGCTTCTGAAATTTCTAAGAAAAAATTCAGAATGAGGTCTCCCCATTTAAATATTTGTGTTTCATATGCATGGACAATGAGCTTCTTTTAAAACAAAATGGAAAATACTCCAAAAAAAAAAAAATCTAAGTCTTGGTTATCCATAGAGAATGTTGCTGAGGCTATGAATGCCTCAGTAATCAGTGTTTTCCAGATGTCTGCTTTTAACTATTTTTAAGAGATCCCACAGATCAGATGTGTGAGCTGTGTGAAGCTCAGCCTTTGCATAAATCTGGGAACATACTGTTTGCCACCAACCACGGCACTGCATGATGGCGTCACTGCAGAGGGTAATGTTCCTCCAAGCACCTCACTAACAGACCGCTTAGGCACAAATAACCTCCATTACTAAGAGTCTCTCAGGCCTCATTTTTTTAATATAAAATATGTAGAAAGGGGAAGGTTTGCAGGTGGGAGCCATTTTCTCAAACCATGAAGCCACCGTCATGAAGAACTTGATCATATCATCATTACCACCTCCTTCGTTGATGCCAGGCATTGCAAGCATGAGCTGCTTTTGTTTTGAACACTTGCTCTACCAAACAACACAAGCAAAATCACCCTGCAGTAAAACAAACTAACATTATGTTGGCTTCAAACAACATGGCCACTATGATTCCCTGCATTCTTCTCATTAAGGACCTGAGTCTGCACTGTGGCCAGTCTTTGCAGAATTGCTGCTAACTGCGGCAGTGGGGGGGAGTCTTCAAGTGCCTCTAGGAATGAACGAGACACTGCCATTCACATTTTATTGGCCAAAATAAAGAATAAGGGGATTGCCACTTTCACTTGTTCCTAGAAGACAAAGATTTGGGAATACTTTAATAAATACAACTAAGGTAAGTCACAATTGCAGCTGATAAATAAAAATTTATCTTAAAAAGACTTCATTCCATTGTAGTCTAGCTGTATTAACCATCTCTCAAACACATTTCTAAATAATATTCTGTACAAAATACAAGGAAAAGATTTGTATTAGCATTTTGTTTCTATTACATTTGCTTATATTTGCCATAAATTGTCTTGTTCACTATCTGATATTTAAACCACTTGCCATTGGAAGATACACCAAATATCCTGTTTTAGGGTCCCCCATTATGGGAGGTCATAGTTTATCTTCACAAGATGTATAAAATTTATGATAGGCACGCTGAGTTTAATAAAAAGGGAATAGATAATTATTATCAGAGGAAATATGATATTTAATTTTTTAAAAAAATATATGTGAAATCTGGATGGATCCTAGCTGTTGGCAGAACATAAAACCTCTCAGTCATCCAAACTAGTTCTTATCCTGTAAACTAGTCATAACCTGCATACAGAAATCCGCTCATTAAAAAATTAATTAATTAATTAAAAAGAGAAAGCTATGGGACGCCTGGGTGGCTCAGTTGGTTGGGCGGCTGCCTTCAGCTCAGGTCATGATCCCAGCGTCCTGGGATCGAGTCCCACATCGGGCTCCTTGCTTGTCAGGGAGCCTGCCTGCTTCTCCCTCTGCCTCTGCCTGCCATTCTGTCTGCCTGTGCTTGCTCTCTCTCCCTCTCTCTCTCTGACAAATAAATAAAATCTTAAAAAAAAAAAAGAGAAAGCTACTCAGTCACAATTTGCATTATAATCATGGGCTGGAAAACCATTTGGACCTCTTTTGCTGATCATCCTCGTTTTAAATTAATCTCTGTTAATGCTTGCCTTGACCTGTACACAGAAAGGCTATGGCCTTGTTCTGCATGACCCAGGCCAACATAATAGATGTCCAGAGGTGAGGGTTAGCCCACCTGAGCACTGGCAGAATATGCCTAGCCTTTAGGAAGCTTCAGTATTTCTCCTTGTTATCCCTGGTTGCAGCTCTGGAGTGAGAGTAATTGCAATGTTCCTCCACACTGTAGAATTTCAAGAGGCACTGCTTCCTCTTTGGATTATCCCCTTGCTTTTTTGTCCCCAGGGGATGAAGTGGCTTCCAGCAATAGCCCATCTCTGGGTTCTCAGACCCATGCTTGCTCCCCTTCAATAAATTCTACTCATTGGAATGATTCCAGGGAATCCAATTATTTACTGGACCCTGATGGATACCACTGTGCAAATCGAGGGATCACACCTTCTCCGTGTGTGTACTCATTTACTGGAAAATGGGTAAAATTAGGAATACAGTCACCCAAAGATCAAACTTCTTCTGCTATAAACAGAAAATATATGAGATCTGAAAATGTAAAAGCAATTACTGAATTCAACTCTCTTTCTCAACTTCTGGAAGCCAAGTCCTCAAACTTTATATCTCACAATAATTTCCCAAGATATCCTACTCTTGTGAAGGAAGGTCTATTGAGTTGTTTTGTTTTGTTGTTGTTGTTGTTGCTGTTGTTGTTATAAATTTGGCATAGTGTGAGGAGATTTTATATCACATTTTGCTAATTCCAATTAGCTTGTTAATTGCCAAGTAACCTTGGACTTCCCTCAATGATACTCTACTGTTATAGACAACCATTTAAGCACTAAATGGTCTATTGACTTTAATAAAATATGGGGGTGACTTTTTTTTCCACTGAAGTGATATATTCCTCACCAAGTATTATGTTGTTGTCCTAAGCTTCAACCCATACTTCTATTTTTGGGATTTGTGGGTCATCTCAGACAACCACATTCCCCCTTGAGCTTCCAACTCCATCCTTGGGGTAGCTTAAAGTGAGCCCCAGAGGGATATGTCTCGGTGAGATGAGTGGTACAGGATGGCTCCTGCCCATTTTTGCATTCCCTGCAGTTACACCAGCAATGATTCCATGATCTGAGGTCAAGATGACAGCACTGTGATCCCTTTGAGCTGCAGAAGGACTTAAACTAAGTGCACAGCTCTTTCTATGCCAAGCTCAGCTCTAGACACATAGGCCAGCCATCAGCCCCTCTGCAAGCATCCATGGTTTAAAAATTATAATCTCTTTCTTTTGTTCCCTGACCTTTGAGGGTAGCAGCTGCTTTGTACAGTTCCTATTCCATAATGTCTTTGTGCTTTCTTCTTGCTACTCCAATTCTGAAATATGTGGTTAACAATTCCATACAGCAAATGCATCTGTTTGAATAATTGGTGTGTTCTCCTTTTCTCTGGACTGGTCTCTGACTAATATGTATGCCAAATACATAAAATTTATGCAATTTATTTTTAAAAAATAGATTAACGTACCACCCAAGAACAGCTTTTATTAACATTTTTACCTCATTCTCCCAGCATTTTCTATTAATTAAATTAATAATTTCTATTAATTAAATTCTCAAATTAATATTATTTGATACTGACATTTGTTGTTAGGACTGCAAAAATAAGACTACACATTTTTTTCTGTTATATCATAAAATCTTTGGTAGATATTGACCAAATTACAGTGGTATATACAGGATATATATTAATATACTTGCTTATGTGCTTTACTCAAAAATTTAATGGGAAACCCAAGAAGGCAACTCACAGGTACAGGCAATTGTATTTCAGGGCACCCAATACTATGGTTTCTGGAGAATCGGTGAGATTCTAGTTGGGATGCCATGCTGGGAGCAGGGGAGCAAACAGAACCAAAAGCAGAAACTACCATGGCAAATAAATGCTCCAAGTTCTTGGCTAATTTTGGTCGCCATCAAGATACTACTCACTTGATTCCTACTAAGCAGTATTTTCTGGCTTGAGTATCAGGCAAGACTGAATCACTGAATGACGTTTCGTGACCTGATAGTCAGGATGTGGGCAAGATGTGTGTCAAATGCTCAGACTTGGAAGCTATTTGTCACCAGCAGTATCACCTAGGGCCTCTGGATGCAGATGGCAGACAGGATGAGATCGGTGGGGCCACCCTCTCTAAAGGATGTATTACCAGAGAGTGAGAGAAGGTGGAGACACCTTCATGCTGTGATGCAGGGTGATGTCTGGGCCAAGAGAAAGGAAAGACAAAGGGCTTTGTAAGGAACACCTTGAACTCATGCAGTTGCAAGGAAATCCCGGTCAGGATGATGGGAATTTTGAGCAAGTAAAATTTTAAAAGTCAAGAAACACATGACACCTGGCATATGATCCACACCCAATCAGTATGGATGAAACTCTGAACAATCCACCGGACAAGCACAGCTCTTTTAATGAAAACAATATATGTCCTAGCTCTCAGCACATGTTTGTTATGAAAGATTAGGCTATATATAATTTTAAAAGAAGAAACAGAAGACAACAAATGGCAGTTAATACTTTGGTGCATTGTATGGAGAGCTCTGGCACTTGTCCCTCTTGACTTTTTCAAAAGGTACAAACACATCACTGGTCTCTGTTCCTCTCACTTCAGCATCTCTGTGTCTGTGTCTGTGCTGGATACATAATTCAGCACATTCTCTCATTCACACTCTGGAAACATTCATGGTGAAATATGCAAAACTTATGGATTTCACTGAGGAGATGAATGCAATTGTTTATATCATACATCCTACAATTAAAAAAAAACATAAAAATCCCCATAACAATTTGTTTTCTCCCACAAGAACAGTATCAACTCTGATCACAGAGTTGTATACATTTTCTTCCCCTACTTCCTTCACCAAAATCTGGCCTCCTAACAGATATCGCTCAGATATCTATTTTGTTAAACAAATGATTTGGTTAGTCCTTCCTGAGCTGACACCCCATCATCAATGTGTCCAAACCCATCTAGATGAACTAAATGACTGTGTTCATAATCTCTGCCCTCTTTTGAAGACAAGCAGCTGATACATGAGTATGGCCCTCATGGCTCTATAGCACTCTAAACGATTTTTTCTCAAATATACATGAAGCTCTGTCCCAGGGGACTATCAATAGATAAAATTTCCTCATCTTATAAAAACATCCACTTTGCATTATAATGTTCATAATATTTTCACTCCCTTTTCCACCTAAAATATACTGTGGATATTACTCCAAGTCAGTTAATGGATAATGATGGATGACATCTCTTTGTGGCAGTGCTAGATAATTCCTTTAAAGTGTCTAGGAGGAAAGAGTGTGATACACACACACACACACACACAAAATGGGATTAGAGGCACCAACACTCCCCACAGCCAAACATCTGTGTATGACTGGTGACCTCCCAAACACTGACTACTCATAACCTACTGTTGCCTGGAAGCCTTATTGACATCATAAATAATCAATAGAACATATTTTTGTATAGTATAGGTATTATATACTGTATTCATACAATAAAACCTGTTTAAAATTTTTTCAGTAATATATGTGGTTTGTCTGTGAGCTTTTTTTAAGTTCTTTAATCATTTTTTTTAATTTATTTTAAGCATAACAGTACTCATTGTTTTTGTACCACACCCAGTGCTCCATGCAATCTGTGCCCTCTCTAATACCCACCACCTGGTTCCCCCAACCTCCTACCCCCCTACCTCTTCAAACCCTTCAGATGGTTTTTCAGAGTCCATAGTCTCTCATTGTTCACCTCCCCTTCCAATTTCCCCCAACTCCCTTCTCCTAACTCCCCATGTCCTCCATGCTATTTGTTATGTTTCACAAATAAGTGAAACCATATGATAATTGACTCTCTCTGCTTGACTTATTTCACTCAGCATAATCTCTTCCAGTCCCGTCCATGTTGCTACAAAAGTTGGGCACTCATCCTTTCTGATGGAGGCATAACACTCCATAGTGTATATGGACCACATCTTCCTTATCCATTCGTCCATTGAAGGGCATCTTGGTTCTTTCCACAGTTTGGCAACCGTGGCCATTGCTGCTATAAACATTGGGGTACAGATGGCCCTTCTTTTCACTACATCTGTATATGTGGGTAAATACCCAGTAGTGCAATTGCAGGGTCATAGGGAAGCTCTATTTTTAATTTCTTGAGGAATCTCCACACTGTTCTCCAAAGAGGCTACACCAACTAGCATTCCCACCAACAGTGTAAGAGGGTTCCCCTTTCTCCACATCCCCTCCAACACACATTGTTTCCTGTCTTGATAATTTTGGCCATTCTAACTGTTATAAGGTGATATCTCTATGTGGTTTTAATTTGAATCTCCCTGATGGCTGGTGATGATGAACTTTTTTTCATGTGTCTGATAGTCATTTGTATGTCTTCATTGGAGAAGTGTCTGTTCATATCTTCTGCCCATTTTTTGATATGATTATCTGTTTTGTGTGTGTTGAGTTTGAGGAGTTCTTTATAGATCCTGGATATCAACCTTTTGTCTGTACCATTTGCAAATATCTTCTCCCATTCCGTGGGTTGCCTCTTTGTTTTCTTGACTGTTTCCTTTGCTGTGCAGAAGTTTTTGATTTGATGAAGTCCCAAAAGTTTATTTTGTCTTTTGTTTCCTTTGCCTTTGGAGACATATCTTGAAAGAAGTTGCTGTGGCTAATATCGAAGAGATTACTGCCTATGTTCTCCTCTAGGATTCTGATAGATACCTGTCTCAGGTTGAGATCTTTTATCCATTTTGAGTTTATCTTTGTGTACGGTGGAAGAGAATGGTCGACTTTCATTCTTCTACACATAGCTGCCCAGTTTTCCCAACACCATTTATTGAAGAGACTGTCTTTTTTCCACTGTATATTTTTTCCTGTTTTGTCGAAGATTATTTGACCATAGAGTTGAGGGTCCTTATCAGGGCTCTCTACTCTGTTCCACTGGTCTATGTGTCTGTTTTTATGCCAGTACCATGCTGTCTTGGTGATCACAGCTTTGTAGTAAAGCTTGAAATCAGGTAACGTGATGCCCCCAGTTTTATTTTTGTTTTTCAACATTTCCTTAGCGATTTGGGGTCTCTTCTGGTTCCATACAAATTTTTGGATTATTTGCTCCAGCTCTTTGAAGAATACCGGTGGAATTTTGATTGGAATGGCATTAAAGGTGTAGATTGTTCTAGGCAGTATAGACATTTTAAAAATGTTTATTCTTCTGATCCAAGAGCATGGAATTGTCTTCCATCTTTTTGTGTCTTCTTCAAATTCTTTCATAAGTGTTCTGTAGTCCCTCGAGTACAGATCCTTTACCTCTTTGGTTAGGTTTATTCCCATGTATCTTATGGTTCTTGGTGCTATAGTAAATGGAATCGATTCTCTAATTTCCCTTTCTATATTTTCATTGTTAGTGTATAAGAAAGCCACTGATTTCTGTACATTGACTTTGTATCCTGCCACGTTACTGAATTGCTGTATGAGTTCTAGTAGTTTGGGGGTGGAGTCTTTTGGGTTTTCCATATAAAGAATCATGTCATCTGCAAAGAGAGAGAGTTTGACTTCTTCATTGACAATTTGAATACCTTTTATTTCTCTTTGTTGTCTGATTGCTGTTGTTAGGACTTCTGATACTATGTTGAACAAGAGTGGTGAGAGTGGGCATCCTTGTCGTGTTCCTGATCTCAATGGGAAGGCTGCAAGCTTTTTCCCATTGTGGATGATATTGGCTGTGGGTTTTTCATAGATAGATTTGATGAAGTTCAGGAATGATCCCTCTATCCCTATACTTTGAAGTGTTTTAAGCAGGAACGGATGCTGGATTTTGTCAAATGCTTTTTCTGCATCAATTGAGAGGACCATGTGGTTCTTCTCTCTTTTCTTATTCATTTGTTATATCACATTGAACGATTTGCGAATGTTGAACCTTCCTTGTAGCCCAGGAATGAATCCCACCTGGTCATGGTGGATAATCTTTTTAATGTGCTGTTGGATCCTGTTTGCTAGGATCTTGTTGAGAATCTTAGCGTCCATATTCATCAGTGATACTGGTCTGAAATTCTCCTTTTTGGTAGGGTCTTTGCCTGGTTTGGCGATCAGGGTAATGCTGGCTTCATAGAAAGAGTCTGGAAGTTTTCCTTCTGCTTCAATTTTTTGAAACAGCTTCAGGAGAATAGGTGTTATTTTTTTCTTTGAAAGTTTGGTAGAATTCCCCAGGGAATCCGTCAGGTCCTGGGCTCTTGTTTTTTGGAAGGTTTTTGATCACTGCTTCAATCTTGTTACTAGATATCGGTCTATTCAGGCTGTCAGTTTCTTCCTGGTTCAATTTTGGGAGTTTATAGTTTTCCAGGAATGCATCCATTTCATCTAGGTTGCTTAGCTTATTGGCATATAACTGTTGATTAAAACTTCTGATGATTGTTTCTACTTCCTTGGTGGTAGTTGTGATCTCTCCCTTTTCATTCATAATTTTATGAATTTGGGCTTTCTCTTTTTTCTTTCGGATTAGTGTGGCCAATGGTTTATCAATCTTATTGATTCTTTCAAAAAAACAGCTTCTAGTTTCATTGATACATTCTACTGTATCTCTGGTTTCAACCTCATTGATCTCAGCTCTAATCTTGATGATTTCCCTTCTTATGTGTGGAGTTGGTTTGATTTGTTGTTGATTCTCCAGTTCTTTAAGGTGTAGAGACAGCTGCTGTGTTCTGGATTTTTCAATTTTTTTGAGGGAGGCTTGGATGGCTATGTATTTCCCCCTTAGGACCGCCTTTGCTGTATCACATAGGTTTTGGACTGAAGTGTCTTCATTCTCATTGGTTTCCATGAATTGTTTCAGTTCTTCTTTGATCTCCTGGTTGATCCAAGCATTCTTAAGCAAGGTGGTCTTTAGCTTCCAGGTGTTTGAGTTCCTTCTGAACTTTTCCTTGTGATTGACTCCAGTTTCAAAGCATTGTGATCTGAGAATATGCAGGGAATCATCTCAGTCTTTTGGTATCGGTTGAGTCCTGATTTGTGACCCAATATGTGGTCTATTTTTGAGAAGCTTCCATGTGCACTTGAGAAGTATGAGTATTCTGTCTTATGAAGTAGTGGTGGTGGTTTTCTTGTAGTCTTTTTTTTTCTTTCCTGGTGGGTTTTCTGGGGGGGGGTCTGCCACGTGGGTTTTCAGCCAATGATGTTCCCTGAGTTAAATCCTCCAGTCCCCCTCAAGGTGGTGGGCTCTGAGGAAACCGGTTTTTTCAGGCTTTTGTTCTTTGGAGGGGTTTATGTTTGTTCACCTTTTTTTTTTTTTCCTCACCATGACCGCTTTTGATGGTTTTTGTAGGTTTAGAGGAAAGCAAACTGCACCCTGACCTCCTTCTGAGAGAGAAGCTTCAGTCTGTTCTTCTGTTGGTGTTGCAGAGCTCATATAAATCCCTCCTTGGCTGCTGGCTGAGCAGGTTCCCAGTCGCGGTCCCTGGGGAAGCATGATCTTCTGCTGCAGCTGTTTGGGCAGCTCCCGACCGCCAGAGAGGTTCCAAGCAGTGATCACACACTTAGATTTTCCTGCTGGCCCGGGCTGGGAGTGCCTGGTCTTTCTGGGTCTAAGAGTGCCTGGCTTGTGTGCACCTCTTTCAGGGGAGGCTGTGGGTCGCTAGCACGTCTCAGACTCTGAGAATGGGGCCCAGGTCCAAAAGCACCAGTCTGGGCCTTCTCGCACCTCTCTCAGGGGAGAGTTTGGGGCGCACGTCTTAGGCTGTGAAACAATGGCACGTGTCAAAATTGCCGGCTTGGCCTTTGTATCTCTCTCAGGGGAGGATGAGGGGCACATGCATCTCAGGCTCTATAGCAGGGCTCCTGCGTTCTGCCATTAGGTGTGGTTCCCATCCCCACACAGGGACCAGAACCCAAGCAATCTCTGGCGCGCTGGCGGCTCAGGGACCAAGACCTGGTTTCTCAGCCACACTCTCTCTGGCTCAGCACCAGGGAAGGCTGTCCTGGGACCCGGGACTTAAGCCCCTGTCCCTAGCAGCCCCAATTCCCACAATCCCCCCTGCCGCACGATCTTTTGCTCTTTTGGAGTGCTTTCAACCAGTCTCCAAGTTAATGCTGGTCCCCAGATGCAGGGCACTCTCACTCGTATTAGGGGTATTACTTTCCACCTGGTCACCTCTGGTTGCTCCCTCCCCCTTTTGTTTATCTTTGGATATCAGTCCCCCTTTCCCACTCTGCTTTACCTGCCCACTGGCGTCTTCTGCCCCTGTAGAGATCCAGACGTGTATAATTCTGATTTAAGGCTGATTTCATGAGTGATCGGAGTTCTTTGGTAGGTAATCAGCTCACTTTAGGGTACAGGTAGAAAAGGCGCCTCCTCCTACTTCCCCGCCATGTTGTCCTCCGACATTTTATTTTTTTTTTATTTTTTTTAGTATAGACATTTTAACAATGTTTATTTTTTCAATACATGAACATGGAATGATCTTCCATCTTTTTATGTCTTCCTCAATTTCTTTCATGAGTGTTCCATAGTTCCTTGAGTACAGATCCTTAACCTCTTTGGTTAGGTTGTTTCCCAGGTATCTTATGGTTCTTGGTGCTAGTAAATGGAATCAATTCTCTAATTTCCCTTTCTGTATTTTCATTGTTAGTGTGTAAGAGAGCTACTGATTTCTGTACATTGACTTTTTATCCTGCCACATTACTGAATTGCTGTATGAGTTCTAGTAGTTTGGGGGTGGAGTCTTTGGGTTTTCCATATGAAGTATCATGTCATCTGAGAAGAGAGAAAGTTTGACTTCTTCATTGCCAATTTGAATACCTTTTATTTCTCTTTGTTGTCTGATTGCTGTTGCTAGGACATCTAATACTATGTTGAACAAGAGTGTCACCTAACTTTAAATGTTGGAAGGCATACAAGGTCTTTCCTGTGCATATTTTATTCATTTTTTTTTGTTCAAAACCTTCTTTATAAATACATTTATATTTTGGAGTGTTAGTTTTGGGGTGCTAGCTTTGGTTCTATTGGTGAATTATTTACATAATGGTTTTCTTATCTTTAAAAAGAGTAGATTGCACAAGATTACTATGATGTTCCCACCTCCTGCAGAGCTCTGGCGGCTAGAATGTGACTACCCTCAGGCTTTTTCCTTGAGCAAGAAAGTGTGCTGGCTCCGAAGTACCTGCGGCTATGAGATCAGATTCCTCTGTTAGTATTTCTAGGCTTTCCACCTTCTAGGGTTTTTCTCCCTCATATTAATTCTCACTTCCCTGATACACAAACACACTGCACCTCACAGAGCTTGTCTAGGATTTAATTTCACCACTTCAGGAGCCATAAGTGCGTGCATAGCAGTGACACTCACAATGCTTCCAGTCCATGAACCATTTCTTACAGGCTGTGACAATATTAATGCAGGAAAGAAAGTATTCAGAAGCTTTTATACTAATTTGACATTGACATGACACCCAAGTTCATGATTAATGCACTTGTGTTTTGAAACAGTTTTAGTGTTTCTGAACTCGCACAGTGAGTACTATAGCACAATCTGTGTACTAGAAACACTCAATAAGACCATATTATACCATAAGATTGCTTTGTTTGACAACTGTAAACCACATTTGTATGAACATATGAGCATATTTAAAGTTTTTTTTTTAATATTTGCAAGTTATTTGTAAGGTCATTTTCATTTTTAATTAAGATTTTCTTTATTTATTTGACAGACAGAGATCACAAGTAGTCAGAGAGGCAGGCAGTGAGAGTGGAAGGGAAGCAGGCTCCCTGCTGAGCAGAGAGGAAGAGGCAGGGCTCAATCCCAGGACCCTGGGATCATTACCTGTTCCGAAGGCAGAGGTTTTAACCCACTGAGCCACACAGGCTTCCCTGTCACTTTCATTTTTAATAAAGCCTTGAATATAATTTACAGTTCAACATTATTAGTTATGTCAGGAAATACAAATCTCTATCATTTATGTTTAACCCTAACTTAATTATGATGATTCAAGTAATCTTCACTGGACACTTTTGTCAGAAAAAGATAAATCTTTTTAAAATAAAGGAAAGGTATTGAATTAAAAAGATGGAAGAAAACATTTAATATTTTCCATATGAACATTCACGCTTTGGGAGCTGATTGCAGTAGCATTATGAGCTAATACTAGAAGACTATGTATATGTATCCACTGAGTTCTTAGCATGACACCATTTCAGAGGCATTAGCTTGGAAAATTGTGGGCAAAAAGCTGATGCAAGTACCACACTGAAGTGACAACAGGCATCAACTGCAGAAAAAAAAAAACAATTATAGGGAAGACCAAGTCATAAAATAAAGTTAGAAAACTTAAAAACTTAACTTAACTTAACTTAACTGCAGTTTAACAAATCCAGAGATATTCCTAGCACAGCAATCCTTCAGGATCTGTGTAATTTGCACATGAACGGTTTTTAGCTTCAGAGCCCAAACACACACACACACACACCCACACACACACACACACACACCCCTGGACTTGAAGCATATAAAAATATTGAGTTTGGAGTTCAAGTTCTGTGTAAGGGTATGTTGTAGTGGTACAACTGCAAAGGCAAGTAAGCATTCTGGATTCAACATCTGGATTTAGGTGCTAGTGCCAGAATGTTGTTAATCTCCACATTCCTTATTTCACTGAAATGTTTTTATTTATTTTTTATGTAAGATGCATTAAATGTTGTATTTAGTGATATATTACAAATCGTGACCCTAAAGACTGAAGGGTCAAATTGAGATTATTCTTTTTATATGGACATAATACAAAAGCTAATCAAAATCTCTTGTTTCTTGCTTAAGTATAATGGCTATTAGGAAGAAAATTGTTGAAATATTTGACTTGCAGAATAAAATCTCATTGATGCAATCTCAGAATCTATTTTGGTCTCAACATTTTAAAGTTGTAAAGTAAGCATCCAGTTTAGTTATCTGGTATTCTAGGTATTTCTAATTATCTTAATACTTCCATGAAAGAAAGGAAGGATGAATGTGTGTGTGTGTGTGTGTGTGTGTGTGTGTGTGTGTGTGTGTGTATGAATGTACATACATATATAAAAGAATAAAATTATTCAAAAATAGGTGAAAATAAGAAAAAAACTGAAAAAATAAATATAAGTCTAAATGATAAAAATACAAAGAATGCTACTTAGTGTTTTCCCTAAAAGTTGAAGATTTGTAGCCCTCTATGATCAGTAAACATGACAGGAGTGATTTGTCTGTGATGGTCTTCTGAGGGAAGGGCCTGTTGCACTGATTCTCAAAGGTACTTCAGCTAGTGCAAATGCAACTCTCCTAAGCAGTGTCAGGTCTCCATGTAATCAACTCTAGATTCCAGGATGTGGTTCTGTTTTACTCCCTGAAGGCTTGCAGTATGAATAGGTTGGGTAAATATGGCTGCATCCTACTCTCTATCAAGGAGCTGAAAATTTGCACCCCAACTCTTCAGTGAGCCCTCACAGAAAAGTCATCCATCAGTCTAATCTCATTGGTTTCTGTCAGAGCTCTGTGTTCACACTGCCAGTGACAAAGATTTTTTTCTCAGGTGTGCATCTGTGTTCCAAATCCAAATTCTGTAGATTCCTGTGGCACAGAGTCACGCTGTACCTCCCTGGTGTTGGGGGTTTCCCCATGCTTCTGTTTTGCTGGACTCCTCCCATGAATACTATCACCCAGCTGTGCTAGGATTCGAAGCTTAGGGTTACACAGGACAGAAAGCCAGCACATAGCCTCGTGGTTTTCCAGCCAGATTTCCCCATCTGATATCTGAGGACTGAAGCATTCAGGCCCTGACTGTTCTTCTTGTGACCCCTGGAATCTTGAGATCATACTGACACATCTGGGATTCTGCCCCAATTGACCACCTTTAAGTCAGGGATTATCCCCATGAACTTATAGCGTCAGACGTGCATGACAACCCAGGGTGTGAGAAGGCCGATGGTTGAGGGACTCTGGATTCCTAAAAGTCCACATGAAGTCGTTCAGTCTCCAATCTGAAGATCCAACTGAAGAAAACTATGGTAACATACTACCACAATTTGGGGAGTTATTTGGTAATTCAGCATAATGTATATACCTACAACATGTATAAATAAAGAAACTTAGTTATGACACTAAAACATAGAAAAAAAATGACAAGAGAAGCACGTGGCTTCATCATTCAGTAGGGAATATGGTACTTGACCTCGGGGTCATGAGTTTGAGCCCCACATGAAACACAGAGTTGATGTAGGAAACAAAAGAAAACAACAGGACTTACACATGACCAAAGGCAATTGGGCATGGAAAATAGAATTGGTCAGTGGTGACCTGGATCCTCTCACCTGTTCATGAAGACATTGGCCCTGACCACTCAGGTGGTGCCAGTGCTTATCAGGCAACCAGTTTCTCCCCCTAGGAGTTCAGGGTCTAGAGGGGCAGATGGACAAACGTGAACCGAAAAGTTGAATGAAAAGAGCATTTTCTGCATAAGAAAAGAGAAAGGGACTACAATGGGTCCTGAACTCGACCAGGTAATGGGTCCGACAAGGCTCTGCTGTGATGACATTGAGAATTCCTGTGGCAGGAAAAGAAGACTGTCCGGCACAAATCTGAGTATATTTAGCCTGGCATCGGGAACCATGGCACAGAGGATTGGAAGCAGAATATGATTTTCCCAGACTGGGGGTTAGAAAGGAGGCCAGGGTGATTGGAGGAAGCTGAAGAGCGGAGCAGAGAAGAAGAGGAGGAGGGCCACAGCCTGGGGCAGGTGGACAGTATCAGTACACTGCTTCTAGTGCTGTGTGACCATATTACCCCCACCCTCAGTGTCTTAAAAACAAACACTGTCTCACAGTCTCAGAGGAAACATTAAGTACCACAATCCTGCAGGGATCAGCTATCAGAGCCCCTCAGTACTTTGGGGCTGTTGACAACACCAAGACAGGTCCTGCTTCACTGAGAACTTGAGCACACTTGGGGGTTTTGGCAGGATTCAGTGCATCTCAATAGGTACAAGTTCCTCTGTCTATTGTTGGCCCTCATGGATAGGTCACGTGCACATGTTTGGTCCATGTTTCAACATAGGGGCTTGTACTCCAGTGTGAGGATCTAAGAGAGAACACAGGTGACAGGCAGCATGGGGATGTGCAATGAGCTTTTATAACTAAATCTCAGATGTGGCTTTTAGATCATTTTGGCATGTTCTGTGAAATGGAAGGAATCACTAAGTCCATACCACACTCCTGGGCACAGGTTACACAATAATGTGTAAATAGGATATGGGATTTCAGGAAACCATTGAGAGGAGAAGGTGAAGACCCCTGCAGTGTTAGTGCCTTGCCCAGAATCACAGACTGGTAGGAAGGCTGAACCAGGCATGAACTCAGCTCTTGGTGAGTGTCCTCAAAGTTGGGGCCCTGAATGCACCTAGCCGTTCACTGGAGGGCTCTGGAAAAAGTTGTGTTGAAGACAGGGGCTACAGACAGTGAGATGTTCCAGGGTGAGGGTGAGCATTGATATCATATATAGGAGGCATTCCAGCAAGATATTGTATGAGGAGGAGCCTAGCTCATGGCAACCCACTGAATGGACCCTATTCACATGACACCCATTGTAAAGGAGGTAATAGCTCTCAGCACAGGATATGCAGTCTATAGTAGTAAGGGTGGATTCTGACCATCAAAGGCCAAGTCTCCAATCCCCTCTTTAGGTTCCCTTTTGAAAATTAGAAAACCAAAGGTCTTGGGAAACTATGGTCCACCCCTCTGTAGATGGGTCTGTCACCTTCTGGGACTCCAGAATGTGAGCACTGATGAATAGATCTCTGCCCACAGGAGCCACTGTGCATCACACACACACACACACACACACACACACAAAACACACACACACACACACACACACACACACACACACTTTAGGGATTATAGGGTGGTACTTGCCCTACAGCAGACTCAGAGAAAGTGAGAAGAGGAGGAAAATGTGCTTGGATGGGTTTCCTACAAGTGACACCATTCATCCAATATCATAGATATTATTCCACATATGCCTGTGGACCTCTGCAGGAAGTCCATGCTAAAATCATCTGTATTGTACAGACAAGATGCAGACCACCCCTGACAGGAATAATGCCTTATCCAGGGTTACAAACAGGTAAGAGGGAGAGTTGTGTCTGAATCCAGTTGCGACCCTGGCTGCAATCAACCCTTCTTTGGGGGCCTTTGAAGAAGGGTGTGCTGGTGTCCTTGTGTACACATGTAGCCTTGTATGCAGAAAGGAGATGAGCGGATGGCAGTCCTGAGCACCGTTTGTGTAGGTTGTAATCCAGCGTGGACATGCGTAGGTGATCTCAGCCAGTGAAGTCATTTCCTTGACCACAGACCACAGCGGAATTTGGAACCCCACAACCAGGCGCCCACATTCTACTCTAGTCCCGTACCAGAATTACTTGCCTGGAGACATCTGATACGGAATGATGTTTTCTTGCTGCTTTCCTACTTCCAGGGGCTCTGTCTTCCAGAAAACCCAGAGGAGTGACATTTTCAAATGCTGCAGGCATTGGCCCAAACCTCGTCAAAATTCCTCAGGGCTTTTGGGAGGAGCTTACGTAAGTTAATAAAAAGGAACTTATTCCAGGCCAAGCCACCCCTCTGAGCTGTTTCAGAACATCCCCATCCCCTCCTCTTGAATTTCTGGCAAAGAGGGATATTTGGGGGTTCCTGACAAAGGTCTGGAGGAGGATGCAGGACAGTGGAAACCCTAGTGATCCCTTTATGTTCACACCAATGTCATTGTGGGCTGGGTGAAAAGATGATTGTGAGGTGCATCTTACCTCTTCCAGTGGATTGGAAGCAGAATGTGATGTTCCCATTTCTCTCCTTGGTGGAGAAGTGTAGATATGGGGGAGTGGTGTGTCTGGAAGATACTTCCCTGGGTCCGAGGACCACCAAAGGCAGCCAGACAGGGCTCTGCATCCTCCTTCCTGTCTGTTGGGCACTGCCTTTACAGAGTTCCACAGAGGAGATGGGGCAAGAGCTGAACAGCGATATCCTCTGTTCTACCAGCTTGAAGGACAAGGAGGTGCCCCACACTAAATTTCCCCAATCTGGAGAACGGAACAAGTGTTCATGCCCTAGAGGCAGAAAGGACACCCCCAAAATCAACCAGTCTAGAAATTCCTCCAGACACTTAATTGTGAAATTCATTAATCATAATTATAGACAGGAGGTCTTAAGGGGAGCTAGGTTGTACACATTCCTTACTTACAGAGAAAGGACCATCAGAATAATGTCAGAATTGTCCACAGAAAGCCTGGCATACTTATTCAGGGCACTCAAAGATAAGAACATGCAGCCAAGAATACTTTACCCAGCAAGGCTGACATTCAGAATGGATGGAGAGATAAAGAGCTTTCAAGACAGGTAAGGATTAAAAGATTATATGACAACCAAGCTGGCACTATAGGAAATACTAAAGGTTTTATTAATTTTTAAAAATAAAATAACGAAGAGTGACATAAAACAGAAATTTATAGAGATAATCTATAGAAACAAGGACTTCACAGGCAACTGGATGTCAATAAAAACTTAATCTTTAATAATTACTCTCAATGTGAATGGTCTAAATGTTCCCATAAAAATGAACAGGGTAGGGGGGGAGTCAAGATGGCGGAGAAGTAGCAGGCTGAGACTACTTCAGGTTGCGGGAGATCAGCTAGATAGCTTATCTAAAGATTGCAAACACCTACAAATCCAACAGGAGACCGAAGAGAAGAAGAAGAGCAATTCTAGAAACAGAAAATCAACCACTTTCTGAAAGGTAGGACTGGCGGAGAAGTGAATCCAAAGGGACGGGAAGATAGACCATGGGGGGAGGGGCCGGCTCCTGGCAAGCGGCGGAGCAATGGAGCACAAAATCAGGACTTTTAAAAATCTGTTCCGCTGAGGGACATCGCTCCAGAGGCTTAACCGGGGTGAAGCCCACGCGGGGTCAGTGTGGCCTCAGGTCCCGCAGGATCACAGAAGGATCGGGGTGTCTGAGTGTCGCAGAACTTGCAGGTATTAGAACGGGGAAGCCTGCTAGAGAGACGGAGCCGAGGAGTGAGCTCACAGCTCGGGCTTACCTTGAGCCGGTCGCAGGCTCGGTGAGCTCGGAGCGCGGCCGGAGGCCAGGCAGATGGGAGTAATTGGGCGCTGTTCTCTGAGGGCGCATTGAGGAGTGGGACCCCGAGCTCTTGGCTCCTCTGGGCCGGAGACTGGGAGGCCGCCATCTTCATTCCCGTCCTCCGGAACTCTACAGAAAGTGCTCAGGGAACAAAAGCTCCCGAAAGCAAACCCGAGCGGATTACTCAGCCTGGCCCCTGGTAAGGGCAGTGCAACTCCGCCTGGGGCAAAGACACTTGAGAATCACTACAACAGGCCCCACCCCCAGAAGTTCAACAAGAAATCCAGCCAGGACCAAGTTCACTTACGAGGAGTGCAGTTTCAATACAAAGGAGAGCCGCAGAATTCCAGAGGAGGAGAAAGCAAAGCACGGAACTCATGGCTTTCTCCCCATGATTCTTTAGCCTTGCAGTTAATTTAATTTTTTTTTTCTTTTTCAATTTTTTTCTCTTCTTCTACTAAATTTTTTTAACTTTTACCCTTTTCCTTTTTAACGTTTTTTAACTAGTTTATCTAATATATACATATATATTTTTTTTCCTTTTTATATTTTTATTATTGGTTTTCTTTTTTTATTTGTTTCTTTTTTCTTTTTCTTTTTTTCTTTCTGAACCTCTTTTTATCCCCTTCCCCCCTCACGATTTGGGATCTCTTCTGATTTGGCTAAAGCATATTTTCCTGGGGTTGTTGCCACCCTTTTAGTATTTTACTTGCTCCTTCATATACTCTTATCTGGACAAAATGACAAGGCGGAAAAATTCACCACAAAAAAAAGAACAAGAGGCAGTACCAAAGGCTAGGGACCTAATCAATACAGACATTGGTAATATGTCAGATCTAGAGTTCAGAATGACTATTCTCAAGGTTCTAGCTGGGCTCGAAAAAGGCATGGAAGATATTAGAGAAACCCTCTTGGGAGATATAAAAGCCCTTTCTGGAGAAATAAAATAACTAAAATCTAATCAAGTTGAAATAAAAAAAGCTATTACTGAGGTGCAATCAAAAATGGAGGCTCTCACTGCTAGGATAAATGAGGCAGAAGAAAGAATTAGCGATATAGAAGACCAAATGACAGAGAATAAAGAAGCTGAGCAAAAGAGGGACAAACAACTACTGGACCACGAGGGCAGAATTCGAGAGATAAGTGACACCATAAGACGAAACAACATTAGAATAATTGGGATTCCAGAAGAAGAAGAAAGAGAGAGGGGAGCAGAAGGTATATTGGAGAGAATTATTGGAGAGAATTTCCCCAATATGGCAAAGGAAACAAGCATCAAAATCCAGGAGGTGCAGAGAACCCCCCTCAAAATCAATAAGAATAGGTCCACACCCCATCACCTAATAGTAAAATTTACAAGTCTTAGTGACAAAGAGAAAATCCTGAAAGCAGCCCGGGAGAAGAAGTCTGTAACATACAATGGTAAAAATATTAGATTGGCAGCAGACTTATCCACAGAGACCTGGCAGGCCAGAAAGAACTGGCATGATATATTCAGAGTACTAAACGAGAAAAACATGCAGCCAAGAATACTATATCCAGCTAGGCTATCTTTGAAAATAGAAGGAGAGATTAAAAGCTTCCAGGACAAACAAAAACTGAAAGAATTTGCAAACACCAAACCAGCTCTACAGGAAATATTGAAAGGGGTCCTCTAAGCAAAGAGAGAACCTAAAAGTAGTAGATCAGAAAGGAACAGAAACAATATACAATAACAGTCACCTTACAGGCAATACAATGGCACTAAATTCATATCTCTCAATAGTTACCCTGAATGTTAATGGGCTAAATGCCCCAATCAAAATATACAGGGTATCAGAATGGATAAAAAAACAAAACCCATCTATATGTTGCCTACAAGAAACTCATTTTAAACCCGAAGACACCTTCAGATTTAAAGTGAGGGGGTGGAAAACAATTTATCGTGCTAATGGACATCAGAAGAAAGCAGGAGTGGCAATCCTTATATCAGATCAATTAGATTTTAAACCAAAGACTATAATAAGAGATGAAGAAGGACACTATATCATACTCAAAGGATCTGTCCAACAAGAAGATCTAACAATTTTAAATATCGATGCCCCTAACGTGGGAGCAGCCAACTACATAAACCAATTAATAACAAAATCAAAGAAACACATCGACAATAATACAATAATAGTAGGGGAATTTAACACACCCCTCACTGAAATGGACAGATCATCCAAGCAAAAGATCAACAAGGAAATAAAGGCCTTAAATGACACACTGGACCAGATGGACATCACAGATATATTCAGAACATTTCATCCCAAAGCAACAGAATACACATTCTTCTCTAGTGCACATGGAACATTCTCCAGAATAGATCACATCCTTGGTTCTAAATCAGGTCTCAACCGGTATCAACAGATTGGGATCATTCCCTGCATATTTTCAGACCACAATGCTCTGAAGCTAGAAATCAATCGCAAGAGGAAATTCGGAAAGAACCCAAATACATGGCGACTAAACAGCATCCTTCTAAAGAATGAATGGGTCAACCAGGAAATTAAATAAGAATTGAAAAAAATTCATGGAAACAAATAATAATGAAAATACAACAGTTCAAAATCTGTGGGACACAACAAAGGCAGTCCTGAGAGGAAAATATATAGCGGTACAAGCCTTTCTCAAGAAATAAGAAAGGTCTCAGGTACACAACCTAACCCTACACCTAAAGGAGCTGGAGAAAGAACAAGAAAGAAATCCTAAACCCAGCAGGAGAAGAGAAATCATAACGATCAGAGCAGAAATCAATGAAATAGAAACAAAAAAACAATAGAACAAATCAACGAAACTAGGAGCTGGTTCTTTGAAAGAATTAATAAGATTGATAAGCCCCTGGCCAGACTTATCAAAAAGAAAAGAGAAAGGACCCAAATAAATAAAATCATGAATGATAGAGGAGAGATCACAACTAACACCAAAGAAATACAGACAATTATAAGAACATATTATGAGCAACTCTATGCCAACAAATTTGACAATCTGGAAGAAATGGATGCATTCCTAGAGACATATAAACTACCACAACTGAACCAGGAAGAAATAGAAAGCCTGAACAGACCCATAACCAGTAAGGAGATTGAAACAGTCATCAAAAATCTCCAAACAAACAAAAGCCCAGGGCCAGATGGCTTCCCAAGGGAATTCTACCAAACATTTGAAGAAGAACTAATTCCTATTCTCCTGAGACTGTTCCAAAAAATATAAATGGAAAGAAAGCTTCCAAACTCATTTTATGAGGCCAGCATCACCTTGATCCCAAAACCAGACAAGGATCCCATCAAAAAAGAGAACTACAGACAAATATCCTTGATGAACACAGATGCAAAAATTCTCACCAAAATACTAGCCAATAGGATTCAACAGTACATTAAAAGGATTATTCACCACGACCAAGTGGGATTTATTCCAGGGCTGCAAGGTTGGTTCAACATCCACAAATCAATCAATGTGATAAAACACATTAATAAAAGAAAGAACAGGAACCATATGATACTCTCAATAGATGCTGAAAAAGCATTTGACAAAGTACAGCATCCCTTCCTGATCAAAACTCTTCAAAGTGTAGGGATAGAGGGCACATACCTCAATATTATCAAAGCCATCTATGAAAAACCCATCGCAAATATCATTCTTAATGGAGAAAAACTGAAAGCTTTTCCGCTAAGGTCAGGAACACGGCAGGGATGTCCGTTATCACCATTGCTATTCAACATAGTACTAGAAGTCCTAGCCTCAGCAATCAGACAACAAAAAGAAATTAAAGGCATCCAAATCGGCAAAGAAGAAGTCAAACTATCACTCTTCGCAGATGATATGATACTATATGTGGAAAACCCAAAAGACTCCACTCCAAAACTGCTAGAACTTGTACAGGAATTCAGTAAAGTGTCAGGATATAAAATCAATGCACAGAAATCAGCTGCATTTCTCTACACCAACAACAAGACAGAAGAAAGAGAAATTAAGGAGTCCATCCCATTTACAATTGCACCCAAAACTATAAGATACCTAGGAATAAACCTAACCACAGAGACTAAGAATCTATACACAGAAAACTATAAAGTACTCATGAAAGAAATTGAGGAGGACACAAAGAAATGGAAAAATGTTCCATGCTCCTGGATTGGAAGAATAAATATTGTGAAAATGTCTATGCTACCTAAAGCAATCTACACAATTAATGCAATTCCTATCAAAGTACCATCCATTTTTTTTCAAAGAAATGGAACAAATAATCCTAAAATTTATATGGAACCAGAAAAGACCGCGAATAGCCAAAGGAATATTGAAAAAGAAAGCCAAAGTTGGTGGCATCACAATTCCAGACTTCAAGCTCTATTACAGAGCTGTCATCATCAAGAGAGCATGGTACTGGCACAAAAACAGACACATAGACCAATGGAACAGAATAGAGAGCCCAGAAATAGACCCTCAACTCTATGGTCAACTAATCTTCGACAAAGCAGGAACGAATGTCCAATGGAAAAAAGACAGCCTCTTCAATAAATGGTGTTGGGAAAACTGGACAGCCACATGCAGAAAAATGAAATTGGATCATTTCCTTACACCACACACGAAAATAGACTCGAAATGGATGAAGGACCTCAATGTGAGAAAGGAATCCATTAAAATCCTTGAGGAGAACAAAGGCAGCAACCTCTTCGACCTCAGCCGCAGCAACATCTTCCTAGGAACATCACCAAAGGCAAGGAAAGCAAGGGCAAAAATGAACTATTGGCATTTTATCAAGATCAAAAGCTTTTGCACAGCAAAGGAAACAGTTCACAAAACCAAAAGACAACTGACATAATGGGAGAAGATATTTGCAAACGACATATCAGATAAAGGGCTAGTGTCCAGAATCTATAAAGAACTTAGCAAACTCAACACCCAAAGAACAATTAACCCAATCAAGAAATGGGCAGAAGACATGAACAGGCATTTCTGCAAAGAAGACATCCAGATGGCCAACAGACACATGAAAAAGTGCTCCATATCACTCGGCATCAGGGAAATACAAATCAAAACCACAATGAGATACCACCTGACACCAGTCAGAATGGCTAAAATTAACAAGTCCGGAAATGACAGATGCTGACGAGGATGCAGAGAAAGGGGAACCCTCCTACACTGTTGGTGGGAATGCAAGCTGGTGCAACCACTCTGGAAAACAGCATGGAGGTTCCTCAAAATGTTGAAAATAGAACTACCCTATGACCCAGCAATTGCACTGCTTGGTATTTACCCTAAAGATAAAAACATAGTGATCCGAAGGGGCACATGCACCCGAATGTTTATAGCAGCAATGTCTACAATAGCCAAACTATGGAAAGAACCTAGATGTCCATCAACAGACGAATGGATAAAGAAGATGTGGTATATATATATATATATACAATGGAATATTATGCAGCCATCAAAAGAAATGAAATCTTGCCATTTGCGACAACGTGGATGGAACTAGAGGGTATCATGCTTAGCGAAATAAGTCAATCAGAGAAAGACAACTATCATATGATCTCCCTGATATGAGGGAGAGGAGATGCAACATGGGGGGTTAATGGGGTAGGAGAAGAGTAAATGAAACAAGATGGGATTGGGAGGGAGACAAACCATAAGTGACTCAATCTCACAAATCAAACTGAGGGTTGCTGGGGGGAGGGGGGTTGGGAGAGGGGGGTGGGGTTATGGACATTGGGTAGGGTATGTGCTATGATGAGTGCTGTGATGTGTGTAAACCTGGAGATTCACAGACCTGTACCCCTGGGGAAAAATATATATATGTTTAAAAAAATAAAATTTAAAAAAAAATGAACAGGGTACAGACTGGATAAAACAATAAGACCAGTCCATAGGGTCCACCAGGACCATAGGGTCCCTGTCTACAAGGGATATCTTTGGAACCTAAAGATACATCCAGTCTGCAAGTGAAGGGAAGGAGAGATACCTTCCATGCCAAGGGGCTTCAAAAGAGAGCTGGGGTTGTGATTCTCATATTAGATAAATTAGAGCTTAAGACAGACTGTAATCAGAGATATAGAAGGATACTGTATCATTCTTAAAAGATCTATCCTCCAAGGGGACCTAACAATTTTAAATATCTATGCCCCTGACATGGGAGCTACCAACTACATAATAAGGCAACTTTTACCAAATGAAGAGTCATATTGATATTTATATGTTAATTGTAGGGGATCTTAACAAACCACTCTCAGCAATAGACAGATCATCTAAGCAGAAAACCAACAGACAAACAGGAGCTTTAATTGACATATTAGACCACATTGACTTCGTAGATATATACAGAACAGTCCACCCTCAAACAAAGAATAAAATACACTTCTCCTCAATGAAGAAGTTCTTTGAGAACTTCTCAAAGAAGAATACACTTCTTGAGCACACCTGGGACTTTCTCCAGGATAGACCACATACCAGGGCACAAGACAGGGCTCAACTGATACCTGAAGATTGAGATTATTCCCTGCATATTTTCAGACCACAATGCTTAGAAACTGGAACTCGCCCATAACAAAATGTTTGGAAGAAATTCAAACACTTGGAAACTAAAGAGTATTCTTCTCAAGAATGTCTGGATCAACCAGGAAATCAAAGACCAAAATCAGGCCTAAACCTATGGGATACAGCAATGGCAGCCCTTAGTCTTAAGTCCTAAGAGGGAAATACGTAGCCATCCACTCCTCTCTCAAAAATAATTGAAAAAGCCAGAATACACTAACTACCTTTACCCTTTAAAGGACTGGAAAATCAATAACCTATAAAACCAGCCTGTGAGAGCGGGATGGGGTCACCCTCTTCAGAGGCGGCCCTGACCAGTCAATCTGATTTCTGATGCCTGGCATAAAAATAAAGCTTTGCCTTACTTTTAATTTGTATCCATTTCGCTCCTTTGATATCATTCCCCAACATTCTGGGGGCTCGCCTGGGATCCAATGGTGAGAACTGAGCCAACATCAGAATTTCTGGGAAAAGCCTCCAGAGGTTAGATCTCAAGGTCCCATCCTTCGGGATTCTGTCTGTCTGGTTGTGGACTCCAGGGTATATCCCACTGGGGAGAAACTGGATGCAGTATTGCTCCCAAGCACTGGCGTGGATGCAGGGATGCCCCATCCTTCCTCTGGTAGATCACCAAGGAGTTCGAGTGCCCCTAGGTGGTCAGGGGACCTTTCAGGGGGTCTGAGTCCCCCTAGGCTGTCACTGGGAGCTCCAGTCCCCCAAGGCAGTCAGGGGACCTGTCAGGGGGTTCAAGTCCCCCTAGGCAGTTAGGGGACTGAGAAAATACCCACCAGCAGCAGGTTGTATTTCTGAGTTTGGATTACATTTTGTACACCCTTAGACTTGATACCTGGTTGAGGAAGGGCTGCTGGGTCTGCGGTTGTCTCTTTTGTCTTTTTGTTGTCTGTTGTGTTGTTTGTTGTGTTTGAAGCAATGGGGAAGCTGAGAGCAAGGGACCTGTGACACCCCTGAGTTTTATTCTCCAGCATTTCAAGGATTTTCAAGGTAAAGCCACCCAGTCGTGTGACAAAGTTTACCCAGGAAAACTAAAAACACTCTGCCAGCTGGAGTGGTGCACTTTCTCCACAGGGTGATGACCAGAAGGAACGTTTGCCTTGGCCCAAATCTACTCTACCCAGAGTAAGGTCTTGATTTCCATCGAGATCAAATACTGTACATCGTGGCCTGGTGATACCTAGTGGAAGTGCCACCATCGTGGCTCAAGTCTCACCTTCCCCCTATTAACATAGCCATTTTTTCCCTCTAAGGCAGGTCAGATCACCAAAACCAGAACAGAAAGATGAGGGGACCCAGGGAAGACCATCCTGCCTCCATTGGGCATGGAGGACATAGATACTCCCCATCCATATCCCTCCCCTAAACCTGACTCCCAGTCCCAAAACACACTTACCAGTCCACCTCATACACAGTCGGGATCCAACTATGGGACCACTGAGCAGAAGGACCGCCCTGGTCCTTCCCATTCCCTCTACCCCCTTCTGTTGCCCCCTACCCCACTGGCTCCATTGGCACCGATGCTGCCTCTCCATGAGATCACTCCACAGGATGGGAGTAGGAGCCCCTACCTAACCTATATCCTTTCACTGCTTCTGATATCTATAACTGGAAGACCCAAAACAAATCCTTTTCTGTCCACCCTCAAGATTTAATTAGTCTTTTGGAAACTGTCTTTCTTACCCACCAGCCTACCTGGATGGATATTCACCAGCTCCTTATGGCCCTCTTTAATGTGGAAGAGAGGGAAGGCATTATGTGAGAGACCCATAAGGTGATAAGTGAGAGACTTGGCAAGGACCTCCACCCCAGGCAAATGGAGGACTACTGCCCAAAGGAACCCCCCGACTGGAAGCCAAGCACAGATAAAAGTAGGGAGAGCCTACGTTTCTAATGCCAGGCTCTGCTGGGAGGCCTCTATGCAGCTGCAAGGACACTCAAAAATTTATCTAAAATTAGTGAAGTGACTCAAGGTATGGATGAGTCTCTGGGGGCCTTTCTAGAAAGGCTTATTGAAGCCTATAAAATTATCGACCTGATCAACCCTGATCGACCCAGATCGGTGCCCGAAAAATCAGAGGGCAGTAAATCTTGTCTTTGCCAGTCAGTCAGCCCCATATATAAGGAGGAAACTTCAGAAAAATGAAGGATTTGAGGGAAGAATCTGACTGAGTTAGTGGGAATAGCAGAAAAGGTGTTTAACAACAGGGATACACAAGAAGATGAAAAACACACTAAAAAATAGTTAAAGTTTTGGCATTACATGAGGCAGGAAGGAGACGGGGCGAAAAGGGCAGTGGAAAAGAAAAAGGCAGGTAGGAGACGGTCAATGGAAAGACAAGCCTAAGCGCAGATAAAGCAGGTGGGAAGGTTTAGATTCAGATCAGTGCGCTTACTGTAAGGAAAAAGGACACTGGTCCAGAGAGTGCCCTAAGGAGAAAACAGCAATGCTGGCCACCAAAGACTGAAGGGGCTGTGGTTTGGAGCCCCTCCCCAAAACTCGGGTTAAAATTGAGGTGGAGGGGAAATCAATTGTTTATTTTGGTGGACACAGGAGCCCAATTTTCATCATTACTAAAGCCTAAGGGAAAACTATCTGGAGAAGTCTGAGTAATAGGGGCAAATGGCACAGAAAGACAGAAATGGAAAACAGAAAGGACTTTAAATTTGGCCTCGGGAGTAGTCAAACATTGATTCTTGGTCCTCCCTAATGCCCCGTGTAACCTGATGGGAAGAAATCTCCTCCAAAAACAATGGGCTGGCATTCAGTTCTCAGGAGGAGACATGACTGTGACTTTGGGACAACCCACTGTGCAGATGCTTGTGGCAGCAGTAGATGAACATCTCCTTTATGAGCCAGTCTCAATACCAGAGGAGATAAGGGAGGGAAGCCTTCTCTAAACCCTACAGGTCAAGTTTCTTGAAGTCTGGGCAGAAGGGAGGCCTCCTGGCCTGGCCAAGGGACAGCCTCCACTAGTGGTACAGTTAAATCTATGGCTACCACTGTTCGTGTCCCACAGTACTCCCTCCCCTGGGAAGCAAACGAAGGGATCAGAAAACACATTAACTGCCTCCAAGGAGACAGGATCCTAGTTTATTGCAAGTCTCCATGGAACACACCTTTGCTGTCCATCAAAATGGCTGAAACTGGGGAGTATTGACCCGTTTAGGACTTACGGGGAGTTAACAAATGGGTTGAAGATATCCATCTGACGCTGCCCAACCCCTATACCCTACTCACCCTTCTAGGCTCCAAAAGAACTGTGTATACCATCTTAGATTTCAATGATGCATTTTTCTGCATACCTTTGGCAAGGGAGACTCAACCCCTATTTGCTTTTGAGTGGTCTGACCCACAAGAAGTGTTCTAGGGCCAGCTCACCTGGACAAGACTTCTCCAAGGATTCAAGAATTCACCCACCATCTTCAACGAGGCCACACATGAGGATTTGCATGAGTACAGAATCACCAACCTGGGAGTCTCTCTGTTACAGTATTTTGATGACTTGCTAATAGTCACTGAGGACTATGAGTCATGCGTGTGGGTGATCAAATTTCTGCAGGAAAAAGGGTATCAGGTGTCAGCGAGGAAAGCACAGCTTTGTCAGAGCCACACCACTTATTTAGGCTTTGATCTCCACGAGGGAGTGCATTCACTGTCTGAGTCCAGGAAACAGGTGATCACCAAGTATCGCCACCCCACCACATCCCAACAAGTGAGAGAGTTTCTTGGGATGGTGGGCTACTGCAGACTGTAAACACCGTGGTTCATGGAAATTGCCCATCCCCTCTATGAACTGATTAAGGGAGGACTCACTACGGTAGAGTGGACAGCTGAGGCAGAAAGAGCATTTTGAAAATTACAAACAGCCTTACTGAGTGCCCCAGCACTGGTCATCCCAGATGTCACCAAACCCTTCCATTTGTATGTGGATGAAAAGACAGGGGTGGCCAAAGGGGTTTTGACTCAGACTCTGGGTCCTTGGAAAAGTCCAGTAGCCTATCTTAGCAAAAAACTAGATCCAGTAGTGGCTGGGTTCCCCCCATGTCTTTGCATAATTGCTGCCATGGCCCTCCTTGTCAAGGATGCAAGTAAATTGGCTTTGGGTCAAAATCTCATCTTGACCACTACTCACACTATCAAAGGTCTCCAACAGGTGCCACAAGACCAGTGGATGACAAACACCTGAGTGACAGGGTATCAAGCCCTCCTCCTCAACGAACCAAAAGTGACTTTCTGGCCCCAGGCTGTGCTAAATCCAGCCACGTTGCTGCCAGAAAATCTAGCTGAGCACCCACATGACTGTGAGGAGGTCCTAACCCAGATCTCAGGAATAAGGCCTGACCTCAGAGAACTCCCTTCCTGGATGCGGAGATGATTCTGTTCACAGATGAGAGTAGCTACTTGGCCAATGGAAAGAGGGATGCAGGGGCTGCGGTGGTTTCTCCTGAACAGGAGCTCTGGAAGGTGGCCCTGCCACATGGAACCTTGGTGCAAAAAGTGGAGATGATTGCACTCATCAAGGCACTGCAGATGGCCAAGGGTAAGACCACCAACATCTATATGGACAGCAGGTAGGCCTTTGCTACTCTCCATATACGTGGGACTATTTATAAAGAAAGGAGGCTATTAACAGCAGAAGGAAAAGAAATTAAAAACAGAAAAGAAATATTGGCTCTCCTGCAGGCCATTTGGGACCCAAAAGAGGTGGCCTTTATGCATTGCTGGGAACACCAAAAGGGGAATGATCTGATTTCAAAAGGAAACCAATTAGCAACTCAAGCCGCAAAGCAAGCAGCCAGGGAAACAGTGCAAGAACTGGTTACACTCCCAGCTCCAGCCCTACCAGAAAAAAAAAAAAAAAAAAAAAAAAAGATTATCCAGAGGAAGATTTGAAATATTTAGAAAAATGGGCCAAATTGGACTATGAAGGGGGTTCGGTTAAGACTAGGACAGGAAAGTTAATTCTTTCTTGAAGTCTAGGAAGAAAAATTAGTAAGCCAAACACATGAGAGCACTCATTTAGGGACACACAGTTCCAGGTTTCTAAATCAGGGCGTATGGCTCAGGATGTGGTTGATAGCTGTGCTCAATGTCAGGCGGTAAATGCAGGAGGAACTGGAATGGAAAGAGGAAAAAGAGAAAGAGGTAGGGAACCAGGAATTTATTGGGAAGTAGATTTCACAGAGATGAAACAGGGAAAGTATGGACACACATATATGTTAGTTTTTGTGGATAATTTTCAGGCTGCATAGAGGCTTTTTCCACCAAACATGAGACGGCAGGAATGGTAGCCAAAAAGCTACTAGAAGAAAGAATTTCTAGGTTTGGGTTGCCTCTCATCATCGGGTCAGACAATGGCCCTACATTTTTGAGTTCAGTCTCGTAGGCACTGGCCAAGGCCATGGGCACTAATTGGAAGCTACACTGTGCCTACCGGCTGCAGAGCTCCCGACAAGTAGAAAGAATGAACTGGACTCTTAAAGAGACCTTGAGAAAGTTAATTCTGGAGGCTGGCAGTGGATGGATGGATCTTCTTCCCTTTGCCCTCTTTACGGCACAATGTACACCCTACTTAAACAAGGTGACCCCCTTTGAAGTAATGTTCGGGTGACCCCCTCCACTCTGCCCATGGCTACAAGAGGTTGCCCTAGCGGAAATGAGTGATCAGTCTGTACTACAGTCACTGCAGGCTCTACAGTCTGTCTTAAAATGAGACCATGCAGGGATCCGAGCTGCTTACACTGAGATGGAGACGGAGGTAAAACCGCATCATTACCAACCCGGAGACTTGGTTTGGATACACTGCCACCGAGTGGAAAACTTGGAGCCCTGCTGGAAGGG
>NW_022631588.1:0-42184 GCF_010015895.1 Lontra canadensis
ATATATATATATATATATATATATATATATATATATATATATAAAGAGTTTGGGAAGACCCTAGTTAGGTAAAATAAATTCCTCCTTATAGCTTTACTCAAGTGAAATAAGAGAACATGGGAAGTCCATGGACATTGACAAGCATTTCAAAAATTTACTTTAATTAGAAATACAGTAAGTTAGCAGCCACTATGAAAAACAACTGGGAAGATACAAGGTGAAATAATGCTGATAGAAGTGATACAGAAGTAACAATGAGTAATGAACTCCAAATCAACTACCTATGAGGAGAAAGTGGGGGAGGAGGTCCATTTGTTAAAACTGATGAAACTACATTGATAGTGTTGGGTTGGTGGCTCCGGGAATGCAGGAGGAACAATAGAAATGACCCCCGGGCTGCCATCTTCCAGCCCCCTCCTCTCCCTTCCTCAACCCGTGACTCTCCTGCCAAAAGGATGTATGCCCAGGTTATGTCTCCATAGGTAACCTGATTCCTATGCAGGAAACAGAAGTATCAGGACCCCCCACCTCATACCCTCCGATCACCAAATACCCTGCGTATATGGATGTGAACCCATGCCCTGCCTTGGCCTGATAAAAGACCTCAGCTGATTCCCTCCCAGCGCGACTTCCCTGACTCCCCTTTCCAGAGAGGAGGAACCTTGCCTGAGGGTGCCCACCTCCTCCTGGAGCGACTTTCCTGGCTCCCCTTCTCCTGGACCCTGAAACTTCGCCGGAGAGTGCCTTTAATAAATCTTGCCTTGTGCCTACCTCGCCTGGGCCTGGTGTCGTTTATATCTCGCCTATAAAACCTTTCAGATAGATCATTATCACCAAGAGAGTATGGTTTACATTAGTGTTTACTCTTAATGCGATATATTCTATGGGTTGGACAAATATAGCATGACATGTATCTACCATTATAGTATTATATGGAGTAGTTTCACGGCCCTAAAAATCCTCTCGGTCCATCTATTCACCCCTTCTCCCCCATCCAACCCTGACAACTATGGATCTTTATACCTTCTCCATAATTTTGTGCTTTCCAGAATATCATATAGTTGGAATCATACAGTGTGTAACATTTTCAGATTGGCTTTCTTCACTTAGTAATACGCATTTAAGTTTTTTCCAGGTCTGTTCATAATTTGATGGATCATTTCTTTTTAGCATTAAATAATATTCCATTGTCTGGATATATGACAATTTGTTTTTCTATTTGCCTACTGAAGAACTTCTTGATTGCTTCCAGATTTTGATGATTATGAACAAGGGTCTTCTAAACATCTGTCTCCAGGACTTTGTTGAACATAAGTTTTCAATTCCTTGGAGTAAAAGCCAAGAAGCACAATTGCTGGATCATTTAATAAGAGTGTTTTGTAAGAAACCACAATTTTGCATTCCTTCCAGCAATGAATGAGGGTTCCTGTCGCTCCACATGCTCTCAAGCATTTTGTGTTGTTAATTTGTTTTTTTAGTGTGTAAAAGAGGCGGAATGTATATCAAAGGGTACTTACACAATAAGGTTTTAAATAACCCAATATTTAACAATACACATGTTAGAAACAAGTTTTTAAGCCTCAAATCTTATTTTTTATAAATAAATCAAACAGCTTAAGTTTCTCTGAATATTTAACACCAACAAACCCTATTCATTTTTAAAATTACAATCACAAATTTAATATATTTCATTCTCTCAAACATTTGCTTTGGTAGGGGAGAGAGGTGAAAACATTTAAGTTCTACTCTTACCCAATTTCAATTATGCAATACAATTATTCAATATGATTTCTACTCACCATGTTATACATTAGATCTTCAGACTTTTTCATCTTATAGCTGAAAGTCTATACCCTTTTTATCAGCCTTTTGCTATTTGCCTCATCCCCAGCCTCTGGCAACCAGTTTTCTACTCTGTTTCCAAGAGTGACTTTTTAAAAAAATCCCCAGATACATGATATCATGCGGTATTTGTCTTTCTCTGTCTGGCTTATTTCACTTAGCGTCATGCCATCAGTGACCATCCATGTTGTCACTAACAGCAGGATTCCCTTTGTTCTCATAGATTAATAATATTCCATTGTGTATATCTTCCTTATCCATTTATCTGTTGATAGACACTCGGGATGTTTGCTTATCTTGGCTTTCATGAATAATGCTACAATGAACATGGGAATGCAGCTACCTCTTCAGTATCCTCTTTTCATTTCCTTTAGGTATATACACAGAAGTGAGATTGCTGGATCATATGGTAATTCTGTTTTCCATAGGGGCTGCACCAATTTACATTCCCACCAATCCACCAAGTGTACCAGTGTTCCCTTTTCGCCATATCCTTACCAACATTTATTATCTCTTGTCTTTTCGATCATAGCCATACTAACATGTGAAGTGATATCTCATTTTGATTTGCACTTCCCTGATGATGAGTGATGTATAGCAACTTTTTAACTGGTCATTTGTATGTCTTCTTTGGAAAAATATCTATTCAGTTCCTTTGCTCATTTTTTAATTGGGTTATTTTTTTATTGCTGAATTGTGTAAATTCTTTGTATATTCAGGATATTGACCCCTTACCAGTTATGATTTGCCAATATCTTCTCCCATTCAGTAGGTAGCCTTTTCATTCTTTTGGTGGTATCTTTTGCTTTATAGAAGCTGTCTAGTTTGTTGTAGTTCCACTTGTTTATTTTTGCTTTTATTGCCTTTCCTTTGGTGTCAAATCTAAAATATCATTGCCAAGACCAATGTCAAGGAGGATTTTTCCTATGTTTTCTTCTATGAGTTTTATGGTTTCAAGTCTTACATTCAAGTCTTTAATCTATTTTGATTTGACTTTTGTGTATAATGGGAGGTAGGAGTCCAGTTTTGTTCTGCTGCATGTGGCTGTCCAGTTTTCCCAACACTGTTTTTTGAGAATACTGCCCCCGCCCCATTGTATATTCCTGGCTCCTTTGTTACAAATTAATTGACAATATATTAGTAATGATTATTTCTGGGCTCCCTATTCTGTTCCATTGATCTATGTGTCTGTTTTTATGCCACTACCATATTACGTTGATTACTGTAGCTTTTGTAGTATAGTTTGAAATCAGGGAGCATGATACCTTCAGCTTTGTTCTTCTTTCTCAAGAATGTTTTGGCTATTCAGACTCAACCATTTTTAAAATAAAGAATTTTAAAAAGCATAAAAATTGAAAAACTCATTGCTACACTTTCCCAAAATTGTTAATATAAATGTAAGTTTTAAAAAATCATTACCTCTCTACACATTTTGTATCTTCTTGTATAACAAAGTTATTTTTCCTGACTAAGGCGAATAGAAGTCATACTTCAGATCAGCTAAGATGATTGATTCAGCAATATCCGTAAGAAATTCAGAATCTCAATTCAACTATGAATTCAGGGAAGAGACAAGGATTGTAACACAGAAAATTGGAAGAAAATTCAAGACAATTAAACTGTGCAGAGTGGGTTATGGAACCAGGCTACTTTTTATTATAGTAATAAAAACTTCTAGGCCCATTTCTCTTTAGAACTTACTGTATTACATTTCACTCTTACCTTTTTTTTCCTTTTTAACCATGATCTCTTACACAACTTTTTTTCTTTTTTTAAAATATTTTATTTATTTATTTATTTGATAAACAGAGATCACAAGTAGGCAGAGAGGCAGGCAGAGAGAGAGGAAGGGAAGCAAGCTCCCTGCTAAACAGAAAGCCCGAGGAGTAGCTCCATCCTAGGACCCTGGAATCATGATCTGAGCTGAAGGCAGAGACTTTAACCTACTGAGCCACCCAGGTACCCCATCTTACACAACTTTTAAAATAATTTCCCTCACAGATTTTTTTCCTGCCTATATTAATGGAATTTTGCAAACATACATATCCCAGGCTACAAGATATTACATAATATTTTAGGTTTGATTGGAAGTTACCTTCATTCCATACACCCATGATTTGAATTGAGTAACATATAATATGTTCTGTCAATTAAATGAAGAATTATGTATGCTTTTGCCTACCTCTTTTGAGTCACATTAAAAATTTATAGTAATTTTCACAAAACTATTCTATTTTTTGATGCTCGAACAAAACAATTTGGTCAGCTGGAACCTTGTAAGTCACCTCCTTTCTCTTTGACACTCTACAACCATCTGTGACGTGTCAAGCATCCTTACTCTCTAGCACCAACAAAGATGTCCAGGCCTGTCTTGATTTCCCTGATTCCTTTCAATCAGGGAGAGACATTGAATTGGCCACTCTCCAGGAGGTTTTAGTAGGGATGAGTATCAGATTCCTCCACATGACAAAACATGGCAGGTGAGATGACACATCAACAGGGTATCAAAGATCTAAGTTTTAAAGGTCATGAGTTCATGAGGTTGTTTCCAATTTTAACATTACAAAGTCTTTCTTTAGAATCATTTTTAAAATATGTTTTTAATTTCCCCTTCTTAGCTGCCAGCACTTCAGAGTTTTCCTTATATGTGTGTATGTATTTGTGATTCAAACAATTATATATAGATCAAAGAAAAGAAAGGGTAGGGTGAAAACAGTAAGGCCTCTTATAACTTAAATGAATAAATGATAGGCATATTTATGAACATTTACAACATTTCCTTTAACTGGTTTTAAGAAAACATGGAATTTCTACAAACATGTTTCAGAAATGTTTTTAATTAACAAGTTTGAAGTTAATGAGTTACATTATGGACAGTTAAAGGCTCTATAGTAAAACAATCAACAAAAAACCCTTATCTCTATACAAAATGTCAGGAAAATAAAACAAAGACTCTGTAACCTTATGATAAATGTGACAGCCACTGTTATTTAAAATCATTGATTTAGACAAAGCAGTCAGGCAACATAAGGCTTTCTGTTTAGTATGCGGAATGGTAAATATTCTGTATTTCTTATCATCTTAGGAAAGAGAAAATACTCTGCAGCCTAGCATGTAAATAAAGAAAAGATATTCAGGACTGAGGAGATTGGGAAATTGCTTTCCCTCTGTGTAAGACTCCTTGTCCATACTTCACTTTTAATCGAAGCCAGAAAAGAATTAAAAAGTATATTTCTATGACACATTTCCCCTTGGTGATATAGGCTCCTGATTCCACACTGATTTCTGCTAGAAGAGGTACCAAACTAGGCTTCACAGTGAAGCTACCCTGGATACTTAAAAACACAAGTGATAGTAAGGTACAATCTGAACACATGGGGACTTTAAAGGGGAATATGATTGACTTATTTCAGAATAAGAAATACAATCAGAAAAAGCTTTAATTTACAAATGTTAGTGCACTTCTCTCTTCCATGTTTAGTCTGAGCTCCCTTTACATCACTTTTATGACACTGAATCAGCTAAGTGGCATACTAAGATGATGTGAGAGGAAATGGATATTATTTATAATTATCACGCAAGCGCATCATAGTGCATTCTATTCACATTTTTTTTTCTATTCACATTTTTGAGCTGAGATACTCAGACACAAAGAAACAAATTGTTATATTCTTAGGTGAATGTTTGAATCATTACAAACTTTTATAATGTTTATGTTCTATGTTAAGCACACCTAAACGTGCGAAGTGATTGGGTGTAATTCAAAAAATAAAAGACTAGAATTTCAAAGTATTTATTGAATTTTTATTTTATTTTTTAAAGATTTTATTTATTTGTCAAAGAGACAGTGAGAGGGAACACAAGTAGGGGGAGTGGAAAGCAGAGGGAGAAGCAGGCTCCCTACTGAGCAGGAAGCCCGATGCTGGGCTCAACCCCAGGACCCTGGGATCATGATCAGAACTGAAGGCAGACACAACTGACTGAGCCTCCCAGGCATCCTCTTAATGAAATTTTAAATGTAAAATGTTATACAAGGCAAAATGAGTTATGAGAAACCCTTCTGATCTTGAAGTGGAAACAAGATAGTCTATGTTGGACTGTGCTTAAAATAATAAAAATCAGTCATCGTGCATGGTACCAGCAATTTACCAAAGACCAGGGGCTGTTAACTCAAGCAGAGCAGAGTATAAGTAACAGTCTAATGTTTTAGTTCCAGAAAATGGTCTCCAAAATCAGTCCACTTGGATCCAAATTCCAGCTCTACCACTTCAAAGCTGTGTGACCTTAGGAAGTATCCATCTCCTCACCATCAACAGGAATAATAACCCACTTTAAGCGATTGTTATGTTTAGGTTAGACTTAATTTTGGGCTTCTTTAAAATAAATACAAAGGTAAAAATTTCAGGACAACCAGTGGACAGCTGCCATTTGGTCTCTATTTTAGTTTGCTTAGTTAACTGCTCACAGTTTTCAGTCCTCTGCTGGTGCATTAAATAACATTTTTATTTCCTTGGATAGATCTGGATCTTCTACTTTTGAGGAGGGAGTCACAGAAGGCTTTGACTGCAAGCAGTGTCTGCTTTCAAGAAGGGAGGTGTTCCTATTCTCATAGCATTCATACGTCTCAGAAGAGTGCACCTGGCTTACCACTTGAGACAATTAACTGTCAACCCTGTTCATTGTAAACACCACGGGAGCCAGGTTGAAAGCTCTCTTGGGTACCTTGGATTTGCGAACTTTCCTTTCAGGTTACACCTACAGCTTCGCTTCCATATGTGTCCTTTTTGATGCACCTCATACCGGCACCCTTCAGCCAGCAACAACCTAAATAAGTCCCTCCAAATTCTCCCTTCTGGAACCTCACACTGTACTTAAACACATTAGCAGGTAACTGTTTTGCATATACTGTTTCTCCTAAGATATATCCTAAAATTTCCAGCCTGCAGAAGGACTATTTCACTCAGTACTTTGAACAGAGCTCAAAAATGTATTTTGCCACGGGCTGATTCCACAGAGTAAGAGAAATCAGCATCATTCTTGCCAGTATATTATAAAATGTTACTTTGGATCTAGGGCAACCTTAGAATGAGAATCTTATTCACCAATAGGTGGCACTGGTGTTTTAATTTCTAGGCAGATTATTGTAGCAGAAAAGCAGTAAACTCCCAAGAAAGTCTGATTTCGTTTTCCATCCCTGCATTGCATTTCCGATTTTCTTTTTTAATTTTTTATTTCTTTTCAGCGTAGCAGTATTCATTGTTTTTGCACCACACCCAGTGCTCCATTCAATCCCTGCCCTCCCTAATACCCACCACCTGGTTCCCCCAATCTCCCACCCACCCCACCCCACCCCCGCCCCTTCAAAACCCTCAGGTTCTTTTTCAGAGTCCATAGTCTCTCATGGTTCATTTCCCCTTCCAATTTCCCTCAACTCCCTTCTCCTCTCCATCTCCCCTTGTCCTCCATGCTATTTGTTATGCTCCACAAATAAGTGAAACCATATGATAATTGACTCTCTCTGCTTAACTTATTTCACTCAGCATAATCTCTTCCAGTCCTGTCCATGTTGCCACAAAAGTTGGGTATTCATCCTTTCTGATGGAGGCATAATACTCCATAGTGTATATGGACCACATCATCCTTATCCATTCGTCCGTTGAAGGGCGTCTTGGTTCTTTCCACAGTTTGGCGACCGTGGCCGTTGCTGCTATAAACATTGGGGTACAGATGGCCCTTCTTTTCACTACATCTGTATCTTTGCGGTAAATACCCAGTAGTGCAATTGCAGAGTCATAGGGAAGCTCTATTTTTAATTTTTAAAGATTTTATTTATTTACTTGAGAGAGAGCATGAGCATGAGCCGGGGCCGGGGGCTGGGAGTGAGAGGAGTGGTTGAACTGAGAACACAGGGGCAGTCTCCTGCTCTCCTGGTGTTGCTAAGCATGTTCAGCTTACTATAAAGTTTGTTTAAATTTCAATCTATCTGCTTATACAGTCTTAAATATAAAAGAAACTCGAACCCTTTAAGGAAAAAAAGTTACCTGATTTATCTGCTAATCTCCTTGTAAATCTGAGGGTGTTTAGTATGATGACTTAAACCTAACTGTCCAAGGGAGAATTTTGACAGTTTTATAAGGGAATTAGTTGCTTTCTATTTTTTGGCTGGTTTTTTGCCTCTCATCTGTTCAGCATTATTCGGAGGCATCTCGGGACTGTCCCTACACACTCAGCCCATGGCCAGAGCCTGAGCTGCATTTCTTCCACAGTTTTTGTTTCAGCCTCACCTCTGCCACAAGTAAATCCCAAAGTCATGCCATGGACATTTCTCCTGAGAAGACTTTCCTTCTATGCTCCCTCTCTCGCCTGCAATTCTCTTTTGGGTGATTATATATATATATATATATATATATATATATACACACACACACACACACATATATGTATACACTGTTTTCTATTTCTTTAGCCATATTATTGCTAAATTACTAATAATGTTTCCCCTTTTATCACAATGTATAGATGTTTCTGTACTACCCATTATTGCCCAGAACCTCAGCATTCAAAGCCCAGGCATTTAGTTTGAGACAGCCATTCCTCTGATTTGCTTAGAAATTATTTTACTGTAAGGATTTATACATTTCTCAACTTAGGCCTTCCCCTATTTGTCCAGATTTATGGGGCAGTTATTACCATTTTTCATTGCTCTCAATTCTGTGCCCATATATCAAATATCAATTGCCGTTAAAAAGACACTTGGACTGTCATGTTCCAGAATGTACAAAGACCAGAGCAATGGTTCTCAGAATGGTTCTTCAAGCCTCACCTGGGAATTTGTCAGAAATGAAAATCCTTTGGCCTTCCCAGACAGCTGAGTCAGAAGTCTGCCAGAGGGGAAGAGGGTGGCCACCAATCTGGATTTCAACAAACCAGTATGGGTTGCTGATTCTCCCTAGGGCAAGGACCACCAGATTAGAGGGTTAGCTGGGGTGCTAACAGCAACACATGGATAACTAGGTCCTTAGGAAATCTGTATAATTTGAAGAGTTTCATAAATGGACTATTCATAAGATACAAACAGAATGGAGAGAAACTGTAAGTACTATTAACAGGAAGTATCATCACTACCCCAATGCCTCAAGGAGCAAAGGTAGGAAACCTAGAGACAGGGAGAGCTATGCCAAAAGCACATCCTGGCAGGTCAGGGAAGATACTCGTGTCAGGAACAAGCTATGACCTCCACCTTGTTCCAGTTTCTGGATGCAGAAACTCCCCAGTGGCTAAACCCCAGCAGAAGCCTGAGGTTGTACAGATCATGCAGGGTAGTCAGGCAGAGAGCTGGTGGGGAAGAGGGGAGGCTGAATCAGGAAGGATAAAGAGAAGCTATAGCCTAACTCACCACGAAGGCACAGTCCTTGCCAGAAATTGAGACTACTCTAGTGGGAGATAGCAACACATAAGTAGCTCACATAATCCAAAAGAGAATATGCTAGAATTAGGGTCATGGATGATCTCAGTTTGCCTGGGAAGAGGGGTTTGCTGGAATGTTGGGTTTTCAGTGACAAACTCAGGAGAGCATGGAAAATGACAAGCATTGGGGAGAATGTGGAGAAATTGGAATCCTTATCCATTGCTAGTGGGAATATAAAATGGTATAGCCATGGGGGAGATAGTATGGTAGTTCCTCAAAGCAAAGCAAAACAAAACAAAACATGAAACCAGGGACTCAGACACTTGTATACTAATATTCATAAGCAGCATTATTAAAAAATGGCAAAGGTGGGAACAACTCAAATGTTGATCAACAGATGAATAATATACAAATAAAGGAATATTATTCAACCATAAAAAGGAGTAGATGGGAGTCACATGATACTGCTTGAGATTTTTTTATTTGTGGGGCAGATGAGTTGGTTCTACTTAACAATAACAGTTCAAAGTCACTCTTTTGTTTCATCATCTGCTGGTATAGTTCAAAAAGTTAAATTCAGAGCCCCTTTGCTGTATAATCTTATATTTTTATCTAGGCATTTCTTAAATGTAACAAAGAAATTCTTAAGTATTATTTTTAAAATTACTTAACTTCCCAAAATGCTCTTTTTAATTTTTTTTTAATTTAAATTCAATTTAGTTAACATATACTGTATGACTAGTTTCAGGGAGTAGAACTTAGTGATTCATCAGTTGTGTATAACACCCAGTACATTACAAGTGCCCTCCTAAATGCCCATCACTTAATTACCCCATATGGCTTCCCTCCAGCAACCCTCAGTTTGTTTCCTACAGTGAAGAGTCTCTTACGTTTTGCCTCCCTCTCTGTTTTCATTTTATTTTATTTTTCCTTCCCCTTCTGCTATGTGCATCTGTTTTGTTTCTTAAACTCCACAGATGGGTGAAATCATATGGTATTTATCCTTCTCTGACTGAGTTATTTTGCCTAGCATAATATCCTCTAGTTCCATCCACATTGTTGAAAATGACAAGATTTCATTTTTTGATGGCTGAGTAATATTCCATTATACATACATATATGGCACCTTCTTTATCCATTCATCTGTCAATGGACATCAGGGTTCTTTCCATATTTTGGCTCTTGTGGACATTGCTGCTATGAACATTGGGGTGTATATTCCCCTTGAAATCACTATGTTTATCCATCATTTTATCCAACCAGATTGTCATTCACACTAGAAAGAGAGATAAAGAGTTTCCCAGATGAACAAAAACTAAAGGAATTCATGACCACTAAACCAATCCTGCAAGAAATATTAAAGGGAACTCTTTGAGTGGAGGAAAAAGACCAAAAGCAACAAAGACTAGAAAGGAACAGAGAACAAGGAAAGACCACAAAAACAGGGAAGTTAAACAACATCCTACTACTTCTATTTCCTTCCATGTACTTTCTTATTTCTTCTTTAATTTCCTGGTTAATCCACTCAAATCCAACAGTACAGTAAAAGAATTATTCCGCACAATCAAATAGGACTTAATCCTGGGCTGCAAGAGTGGTTTAATGTTTGCAAATCAATCAACAGGATATACCACATTAATAAAAGAAAGGATAAGAATCATATATTCTCACAACAGATGCAGAAAAAGCACTTGACAAAATACAACATCCATTCTTGATAGAAACCCTCTAGAAAGTAGGGATAGAGGGAACAAACCTCAAAATCATAAAGCCCATATGAGAGTACCTGGGTGGCTCAGATAGTTAAGCATCTGCCGTCAGGTCACGGTCTCTAGGTCGGGGGTTGAAGCCCCACATTAGGCTCCCAGCTCAGTGAGGAGTCTGCTTCTCCCTCTGCCTGCTTGTACTCTCTGTTTCTCTCTCTCTCTCTAAAATGAGTAATAAAGGGCACCTGGGTGGCTCAGTTGGTTAAGTGACTGCCTTCAGCTCAGGTCATGATCCTGGAGTCCTGGGATCAAGTCCTGCATCGGGTTCCCTGCTTGCCAGGGAGTCTGTTTCTCCTTCTGACCCTTCCTCTTCTCATGCACTCTCTCTCTCTCTCTCTCGTTCTCTCTCTCAAATAAATAAATAAAATCTTTGAAAAAAAAAAGAACAAAAATTTATTAAGAAAATAAGTAAAATGAGTAATAAAATCTTAAAAAATAAAAAATAGGCCATATGAAAGACCCACAGTTCATATAATCCTCGATGGGGAAAACTGAGAGGGATGTCCATTCCACCACTATGATTTGACATAGTACTGGAAGTCTTAGCTGTAGCAATCAGACAATGAAAAGGAATAAAAGGCATCTAGATTGTCAAGGAAGAAGTCAAACTTTCACTATTTGCAGATGACATGATACACTACGTAGAAAACGAAAGACCACCAAAAAGTCATTAGAACTAATACATGAATTCAGCAAAATTGTAGGATATAAAATCAATGTACAGAAATCTGTTGCATTTCTATACAGCAATAATGAAGCAGCAGAAAAAGAAATCAAGGAATCAATACCATTTACAGCTGCACCAAAAAAACACAAGATACTTAGAAATAAACCTAACCAAAGAGGTAAAAGATCTGTACTCTGAAAACAATAAAATGGTTATGAAAGAAATTAAAGCGGACATAAAGAAATGGAAAAACATTCCATGCTCATGGATTGGAAAAACAAATATTGTTAAAATGTCTATACTACCTAAAGCAGTCCATACATTTAATGCAATCCCTATCGAAATAACACCAGCATTTTTCACAGAGATAGAACAACCTTTAAATTGTATGGAGCCACAAGAGACAATGAATGACCAAAACAATCCTGAAAAGGAAAACAAATCTGGAGGCATCCAGACTCAAGACTTCAGGCTCTATTACAAAGCTATAGTCATCAAGACAGCATGGTACTGGCACAAAAACAGACACATAGATCAATGGAACAATACAGAATACCCAGAAATGGACCCACAATTCTATGGTCAACTAAGCTTCCACAAAGTAGGAAAGACTATCCAATGGGAAAAACAGTGTCTTCAACAAATGATGTTGGAATACTGGACAGCAACATGCAGAAGAATGAAACTGGGTCACTTTGTTATACCACACATAAAAATAAATTGAAAATGGATGAAAACCTGAATGTGAGACAGGCAACCATCAAAATTCTAGAGAACAACACAGGCAGAAACCTCTTTGACCTCAGCTCTAACAACTTCTTACTAGACATGTTCCTGGAGGGAAAAGAAACAAAAGCAAAAATGAAATATCAGGGCTTCATCGAGATTAAAAACAAAACCAAAGAGAACAAAAACTTCTGCACAGTGAAGAAAACAATCAATAGAACTAAATGGGAGAAGATATTTGAAAATGGCATATCTGATAAAGGGTTAGTACCCAACATCTATAACTTATCAAACTCAATACCTAAAAAACAAATAATCCAGTTGAGAAAGGAGCAGAAGATATGAATAGACATTTTTCCAAAGAAGACATACAGATGGCTAACAGACACAAGAAAAGATGCTCAACATTGCTTATTATCAGGGAAAACATATCAAAACCAGGATGACATTACCACCTCACACCTGTCAGAATTGCTAAAATTAGCAATATAAGAAACAACAGGTGTTGGCAAGGATGTGGAGAAAGAAGAACACTCTTGCACTGTTGGTGGGAATGAAAATTGGTGTACCCACTTTGGAAAACAGTATGAAGTTTGCTCAAAAAGTTAAAAATAGAACTATCCTATGACACAGCAATTGCACCACTAAGTATTTACATGAAGGATGCAAACATACAGATTAAATGGGGTACGTGCACTCCAATGTTTATAGCAGTATTATCAACAAAAGCCAAAGAGCCCAATGCCCACTGACTAATGAATGGATAACGAAGATGTGGTAGCCATCAGAAGGAATGAAATCTTGCCATTTGCAATGACATGAAGCTACAGTGTACTATCTTAAGCAAAGTAAGTCAATCAAAGAGACAAATACCATATGATTTCACTCATGTGTGGAACTTAAGAAACAAAACAGAGGAACATATTGGGTGGGTGGCGGGGGGAGAAAAGAAATAAGGATATAAACCTTAAGAGACTCTTAACAATAGAGAACAAACAAACTGAGGGTTAATGGAAGGAGGTGTGTGGAGGATGGGCTAGACAGATGATGGGTATTAAGGAGGACAATGTTGTGATGAACCTGGTTGTATGTAAGTGATGAATCACTGAATTCTACTCCTGAAACCAATATTACACTTTATCTTAACTAACTAGAACTTAAATAAAAATTGGAAAATAAAATAGTTAAAATATTTGCCAGCAAAGGCTGTTTTGACCCAATCTTCCCACCCACATCCATAGAAAAATAACAGATTTTCCTTTTTAATTTTATTATCATTATTATTATTATTATTTGCAAATAAAAATTTGGGAGTATTTTATTTAATGTGATGAGTATGTAGTCTTTTTTTTTTTTTTAAGATTTTATTTATTTGACAGAGAGAGAGAGATCACAAGTAGAGAGAGAGAGAGGAGGAAGCAGGCTCCCTGCCTAGCAGAGAGCCCGATTCAGGACTTGATCCCAGGACCCTGAGATCATGACCTGAGCTGAAGGCAGAGGCTTAACCCACTGAGCTACCCAGGTAGCCCGAGTGTGCAGTCTTTTTAAGATCTTTCAGTCTGGAATACATCAGGGCAATTCTCACATGTCCCATACACTATTATTTTTTTATCATATTTTTAAATGTAAATTCAATTAATATATAATTAATACATATATAATTATTAATACATATAATGTATTATTAGTTTCAGAGGTAAAGGGCAGTGATTCATCAATCTAGTATAATACCCAGTGCTCATTACACAAGCCCTCCTTAATGTCCATCACCCAGTTACCCCATTTGCCCACCCCTTCCCATCCAGCAACCCCCAGCTTGTTTTCTATGATTAAGAGTCTCTTATGGTTTGTTTCCATCTCTGATTTCATCTTATTTTATTTTTGACTCCCTTCCACTATGATCTTTCGTTGTGTTTCTTAAATTCCATGTATCAGTAAGATTATATAATTGTCTTTCTCTGATTGACTTATTTTGCTTAGTATAATACTTTCTAGTTCCATCCATGTCATTGCAAATGGCAAGATTTCTTTTTTGATGGCTGCATAATATTACTTGTATATATATACCACGTCTTCTTTATCCATTCATCTGTCGATGGACATCTGGGCTCTTTCCATAGTTTGGCTGTTGTCTATAAACATTGGGGTGTAAGTGCCCCTTCGGATTACTACATTTGTATCTTTGGGGTAAATACCTAGTAGTGCAATTGTTAAGTCACAGGGTAGCTCTATTTTCAATGTTTTGAAGAAACTTCATACTGCTTTCCAGAGTGACTCTACCAGCTTGCATTTCCACCAACAGTGTAGGGGGGTTCCCCTTTCTCCATATCCTCACCAACATCTGTCATTTCCTGACTTGTTAATTTTAGCCATTCTGACTGGTGTGAGGTGATATCTCATTGTGGTCTTGATTTGTATTTCTCTGATGAGGAGTGATATGCAGTATTTTGTAATGTTTCTTTTGACCATTTGTATGTATTCTTTAGAGAAATGTCTGTTCATGCCTTCTGCCCATTTCTTGATTGGATTATTTGGCCTTTGGGTGTTGAGTTCGATAAGTTCTTTATAGATCTTGGATACTAGCCCTTTATCTGATATGTCATTTGCAAATACCTTCTCCCATTCTGTCTTTTTCTTTTTTTTTAAGATTTTATTTATTTATTTGACAGAGATCACAAGTAGGCAAAGAGGAAGGTGGGGGTGGAGGGGGGGAAGCAGCTCCCTGGTGAGCAGAGAGCCCAATGCAGGGCTCAATCCCCGGACCCTGGGATCATGACCTGAGCTGAAGGCAGAGGCTTTAACCCAGGCGCCCCAGTTGTCTTTTTCTTTTATCAACTGTTTCCTTGGTTGTGCAAAAGCTTTTTATCTTGATGAAATTCCAATACTTCATTTTTGCCTTTGTTTCCTTTGCTGTTGGAAACAGGTCCAGTAAGAAGTTGCTGCGACAGAGGTCACAGAGATTGTTGCCTGTTTTTGATGAATTCCTCTCTCACATTGAGGTCTTTTATCCATTTTGAGTCTATTTTTTTTTAAATAAATTTTTGTTCTTTTTTTTTTTCTTTTTAAGATTTTATTTATTCATTCAAGAGAGAGAGAGCATGAGAAGAGGGAGAGTCAGAGGGAGAAGCAGACTCCCTGCCAAGCAGGGAGCCTGATGCAGGACTCAATCCCAGGACTCCAGGATCATAACCTGAGCCAAAAGCAGTCACTTAACCAACTGAGCCACACAGGCACCCAATTTTTGAGTCTATTTTTGTGTTGATGTAAGGAAATGGTTGTTTCATTCTTTTGCATGTGGCTGTCCAATTTTCCCACCATCGTTTGTTGAAGAGACTGTCTTTTTTCCACTGGATATTCTTTCTTGCTTTGTCAAAGATTAGTTGACCATAGACTTGACGGTGCATTTTTGGGTTCTTTTTCTGTTGCATTGATCTGTGTGTCTGTTTCTGGACCAGTACCATACTGTCTTGATGATCACAGCTTTGTAATAGAGCTTGACGTCCAGCATTGTGATGCTACCAGCTTTGGTTTTCTTTTTCAACATTCCTCTGGCTATTAGGGTTCTTTTCTGGTTCCATACAAATTTTAGGGTTATTTGTTCCAGCTCTGTGACAAAAGTTGATGATATTTTGATAGGGATTGCACTGAATGTATAGATTGTTCTAGGTAGCATAGACATTTAAAAATAGTTGTTCTTCCAATCCATGAGCATGGAACATTTTTCCATTTCTTTGTGTCTTCCTCAAATTTGTTCATGAGTGTTCTGTCATTTTCTGAGTACAGATCCTTTGGCTCTTTGATTAGGTTTATTCCTAGGTATCTTATGGGTTTTGGTGCAATTGTAAATAGAATCAACTCCTTGATTTCTTTTTCTTCTGTCTCTATGTTAGCGTATAGAAATGCAACTGATTTCTGTGCATTGATTTTATATTCTGCCACTTTGCTGAATTCCTATATGAGCTCTAACAATTTTGGGGTATAGTCTTTTGGGTTTTTGACATAGAGTATCATAAACTCTACAAAGAGTGAGAGTTTGATATCTTCTTTGCCAATTCAGATGCCTTTTATTTCTTTTTGTTGTCTGATTGATGAGGCTAGGACGTCTAGTACTATGTTAAATAGCAGTGGTGATAGTGGACATTCTGCTGTGTTCCTGACTTTAGGGAAAAGCTTTGAATTTTTCCCAATTGAGAATGATATTCGCTGCTGGTTTTTCATAGATGGCTTTTATGGTATTGAGGTATGTTCCCTCTATCTCCAAACTGTGGAGAGTTTCAGTCAAGAAAGCATGCTGCACTTTGTTGAATGCTTTTTCTACATTTATTGAGAGAATCATATGTTTCTTGTCCTTTCTTTTATTAATATAGTGTATCATGTTGATTGATTTGTGAATGTTGAACCACCTTTGCAGCCCAGGAATAAATCCCACTTAGACAAGGTGAATAATCCTTTGATATACTGTTGGATCCTATTGACTAGTATCTTGGTGAGACTTTTGCATCCATGTTCATCAGGATATTGGTGAGTAATTTTCCTTTTTTAGTGGGCTGTTTGCCTGGTTTTGGGACCAAAGGAATGCTGGCCTCATAGACTTGGAAGTTTTCCTTCCATTTCTATTTTTTTTGAAACAGCTTCAGAAAAGTAGGTATTAATTTTTTTCAATGTTTGATTAATTTTAATTCATTAATTAATTAGTTAATTTTCCCCTAGGAAACCATCCAGCCCTGGACTCTATGTTTTTTTGGGAGATCTTTGATGCCTGCTTCAATTTTCTTGTTGTTTATGGGTCTGTTCAGGTTTTCTATTTCTTCTTGGTTCAGTTTTTGTTGTTTATACATCTCTAGGGATGCATCCATTTCTTCCAGATTGCCTAATTTGTTAGCATATAGTCGCTCATAATACATTCTTATACATATTTGTATTTCTTTGTTTTTGGTTGTGATCTCTCCTCTTTCATTCATGAGTTTATTGATTTGGATCCTTTCTTTTTTTCTTTTTGCTAAGTCTGGCCAGGGGTCTATTGATTTCATTAATTCCTTCAAAGAACTAACTCCTAATTTCATTGATCTGTTCTACTGTTCTTTTGGTTTCTATTTCATTGATTTTTGCTGGGCTTTATTAATTCTCTTCTCCTGCTGGGCTGAGGCTTTCTTTACTATTCTTTCTACAGCTCCTTTAGGTGTAGGGTTATGTTGTGTATTTGAGACCTTTCTTGTTTCATCCCAAAGGATTGAATGGTTGTGTTTTCATTTTCATCTGTTTCTATGAATTTTTTAAATTCTTCTTTAGTTTCCTGGTTGACCCATTCATTCTTTAGTAGGATGCTCTTTAGCTTTTATGTATTTGAGATCTTTCCAAATTTCCTTTAGTGATTGAGTCCCTGTTTCAAAGCATTATGGTCTGAAAATATGTGGAGAATGATCCCAATCTTTTGGTACCCATTGAGACCTGATTTGTAACCCAGTGTGTGATCTGTTCTGGAGACTGTCCCATGTTCACTGAGAAGAATGTGTATTCTGTTACTTTGGGATGGAATGCTTTGTGTATATCTGTGAAGTCCACAGTCCAGTGTGTCATTCAAAGCCCTTGTTTCCTTGTTGATATTTTGCATAGATGATCTGTCCATCTCAGTGAATGGGATGATAAAGTCCCCTACTAGTATTGCATTATTATCAATGTGTTTTTAATTTTGTTATTAATTGGTTTATATAATTGGCTGCTGCCATGTTAGAGGCATAAATATTTACAAATGTTAGATCATCTTGTTGGATAGATCCTTTAAGTATGATATAGTATATCTATCCTCATCTTTTATTACAGCCTTTGGTCTAAAATCTAATTTTTCTAATATAAGGATTGATACCCCAGCTTTCTTTTGATCTCCATTAGCATGATAAATGGATTCCCACCCCCTCACTTTCAGTCTGGATGTGTCTTTGGGTCTAAAATGAGTTTCTTATAGCAGCATATTGGTGGGTGTGGCTTTTTATGCAATCTAATACCCTGTATCTTTTGATTGGGACATGTAACTCATTTATGAATTTAGTGCCATTGTATTACCTGTAAAGTCACTGTTTCTGTATATTATCTCTGTTCCTTTCTGGTCTATGTTATTTTTGGCCTCTGTCTCTGTCTTTGCTTAATGGATCCCCTTGAATATTTCTTTAGGGTTCATTTAGTGATCATGAATTTCCTTTCTTTTATCTCTCTATTTTGAATGACATCCTTGCTGGAGAAATTATTCTTTGTTGCATATTTTTCTCTTTTAGACCCCTGAATATATCATGCCAGTCCTTTCTGGCCAGCCAGGTATTTGTGGCTAGGTCTTCTGCCAGTCTAATGTCTCTACTCTTGTAGATTATGGACCTCATGTCCCAAGCTGATTTCAGGATTTTTTCTTTATCTCTGAGATTTGCAAGTTTCACTATTATATATCAGGGTGTTGATGTAATTCTATTGATTTTTGAGAGGTTTCTCTGTGCCTCCTGGACTTGAATGCCTGTTTCCCTCCCCCAGATTAAGGAAGTTCTCTATTATAATTTGCTTCAATGCACTTTCTGCCCCTCTCTCTCTTTCCTCTTCTTCTGGGGTCCCAATTATTCTAATATTGTTTCACTTTATGGCATCACTTATCCCTCATATTATCCCCACATGACCCAGTAGTTATCTCTCTTTTTCTCAGTTTCTTTATTCTTCATCGTTTTGTCTTCTATATCACTATTTCTCTCCTCTGCTTCATCTATCCTAATGGTTAGACCCTACATTTTTATTGCATCTCATTAATATCCTTTATTTTAACTTGCTTAGATATTGTTCTTTTACTTCCCCAGAAAGGGATTCTCTGCTATCCACTGTACTTTTTTTCAAGCCCAGCTAATATCTTTCTAGTCATTATGCTGAACTCTATTCTGACATCTTACTTATATACATACTGGTTAGGTCTCTGGCAGTCAGGACTGCCTCTTGTTCTCTTTGTTGAGGTGAATATTTCTGTCTTGTCATTCTGCCCAGAGAAGAATGGATGAACAAAAGAAAAAAATACTAAAATGTGAATAATGACCCCAGAGAAATTAACACTGAACAAACCAGAAGAGACCCAAATCTGAAAAAAAAAAAAAAAAAAAAATAGAATTAAAAAAAGAGAGAGAATATAATCAGACAGGTGAACAGAACAGAACAATACACTGGATCTTGTGTGTATTTTGGTCTGTTTGTTAGAAACTAGATCCCCAAATTGTAAAGAAAGAAAAAATTACATGTGTACAATAATAAAATTAAATACATTGAAAGGATAGGCTGTAACTGTAAAGATAAAAATTTAAAAAGACTGAAAAAAAAGAAAAAAAGAGAAAATATTACCAACAGGTGAAGAGAACAGGGCAATACTCTAGATTCTGGGTGTATTTTGATCTGTTTATTAGAAGAAACTGCATCCCAAAATTGTAAAGAAGGAAAAACTTACACATATACAAAAATAAAATTAAATACAATAAAAGAATATAATGTAACTGTAAAAATGAAAATTTTAAGAAGAGTTGATAAAATAAGAAATTGGTTGAAAAAGGAAAGATAAGAAATATTAAAATTGAAAGAATAAAGAATCTTCAGGAAAAAAAAAATCATGAATTCTATATAGTATTTTCCCTTAGTGCTGGAGTTTTGCAGTTCTCTATGATTGGTAAACTTGGTCTTAGTTGGATGTTTTGCTGGTCTTCTAGAGAAGGGTGGATTTGCCCCAGGCAGAATTGTACCCTTCTTGACAAGGGACCAGGCTATGTAAAGGATTCTGGATTGCTCTGTGGTTTTTGTTCCCTGAAGGCTTTCTGTGCTACCTGAGAGGATGAGAAAATGGTGGTCTCCCAGTTTCCAGCCTGCCAAAAGCTCGGGGCCTCACTCTTCAGTGTGCCATAAACGAAAAGCAGTCAATCACTCCTGTCTCCCTGGTCTCTGCACTCTGTGCTCACCCAGCCTATAACTGAACATTTCTATCTAAGGCATGCAAACCCATTTCAAATCTCCAAACCCTGCAGACTCCTTTTAGCACCCACACCCCTCCTGCCAGGAGAGAAAAAGGGGTTTCTTTGAGGTTCTACCACTTGCTGGGCCCCTGCTCAGGGAATGGTTGCCTGACTGTGCCACTGTTAGTGGTATAGGGTGACCCTGAGCTGAAAGTCTCCTCCTGGGCTCACTCTGATTTCAGCCAGTTCCCATTCCAATGCCTGGGAACTCTGCTACACTTAGGCATCTCATCTTCCTGTGACCCCGGTGATCCTGGGGTCCTGAGAGCATACGTACCCCACCTAAGATTCTTCCCTGCTTCATCATCTGAGTGCCTTCAGGCTGGGACATCCCTCTATAGAGCAGACTTCTAAATGTTCTTATTTTGTGCTATGCTGCTACATCACTTTCTGGGAGCCAGCTAATTGATGTTCCCTCCTGTGGCTTATCTTCTGATATAGCCCCTCAGATTCACTTCCCTGTGTTGGGTTGGCGGGTTCCGGGAGTGCAGGAGGAAAAATAGAAATGACCGCTGGGGCCCCGCCATCTTCCAGCCCCCTCCCCCACCTTCCTCAACCCTTGACTCTCCCGCCAAAAGGATGTATGCCCAGGTCACGTCTCCATAGGTAACCCGATACCTGTGCAGAAAACAGAAGTATCAGGAACCCCCACCGTATACCCTCTGATCACCAAATACCCTACCATATATGGATGTGAGCCCATGCCCTGCCTTGGCCTGATAAAAGAACCCTGCCACTTCCCTCCCAGTGCGACTTCCCCGTCTCCGCTTTCCGGAGTCAAGGAACCTCACCTGAGGGTGCCCACCTCCTCCCAGTGTGACTTTCCTGGCTCCCCTTCTCCTGAGCCCTGAAACTTCCCCGGAGAGTGCCTTTAATAAATCTTGCCTTGTGCCTACCTCACCTGGTATCGTGTTTATCTCATCTATAAAACCTTACACCCTGCATCTCTTACTTTGTAGAAAGTGGTTACTTTTCTATTTGTAGAGTTGCATCTTAGATCTCTGGTTGAGTTCCCAGGTGTTCAGAATAATTTGATAGCTATCTAGCTGAATTTCTGGGACTAGATGAAGCTAAGGTCTCCTACTCCTCTGCCATCTTGGACTATATCTCTTTATTTCTTTTTAAAAAATTGTGTTGTTTTCAAGTGTTTTCTTCCCCTTTTCATCCCTAATAAAAGTCATTGTCACATTATTCAATGTATTGGTTACTTTGTTTCTGTCTTATTTATTTATTTAGTGGAAAATCTCACAAATGTGAAAAAAATAAGCTATAAGAACACGTGGAAATGTTCCTTTTTCCTAAATACCAGCAGGTAGAACAATAATCAAAACTGTACAGGAATTTATATTGAAAACCATTTCTTTTTTTCTACCTGTATTTAAACAACATTAAAAAAATCACTATCCATATCCATTAATTCAAATACATCTCTATTATTTACAAGTGTTATGTCTAAAGATCCCTTATTTAGGGAGGTAAGCCACAAATGATAGTTCTGAATTTTACTAAAATTACTCTTTTTTTTTTTTTTTTTTTTGCCATATGGTATGGAGAGTCACATGATACTTCCTGAGAGGTTTGTTTTTGTTGTTTTTTTGTTTGTTTTCCTGTTCTTTTAATGAGGAATGGAGTTTGGTTTGTTTTTGTTTTATCCTACAGAAACTTGAAGCTATTTATCTATACTTCTATTCTGCTGAAATCTTTAGAAAGCTGATGCCCAAACTGAAAAGCAGAAAAACCCCAAATCTTAAAAAACATAATTATATACATATAAAATAAAATAAAACTCTACCAAGGATCAAAAAATAATTGAAAGTATGGGCGCCTGGGTGGCTCAGTGGGTTAAAGCCTCTGCCTTTGGCTCAGGTCATGATCCCAGGGTCCTGGGATCAAGCCCCTTATTGGGCACTCTGCTCATCAGGGAGCCTGTTTCCTCCTCTCTCTCTCTCTGCCTGCCTCTTTGCCTACTTGTGATCTCTGTCAAATAAAATCTTTAAAAAAATAATAATTAGAAGTAAATTAGAAATTAAAAATCACAACATTGGGGCACCTGGGTAGCTCAGTCATTAAGCATCTGCCTTCGGCTCAGGTCATGATCCCAGAGTCCTGGGATCAAACCCCGTAATGGGCTCCCTGCTCAATGGGAATCCTGCTTCTCCCTCTCCCACTCCCCCTGCTAGTATTCCCTCTCTCACTGTCTCTCACTGTCAAATAGATAAATAAATAAATCTTTAAAAAATAAAGTAAATAAATAAAAATCACAGCATTGTTTTATCACGTTACAATGGATTCTTTGTCAAACTGAGAAAATTTTTAAAAAGAAAAAGTACAAATCAATTGTGATATGAAGAAAATGAAAATTGGAGGGCATTTGGTTTAAGATGGTAGAATAAAGCATTTAAGGAATTTTATTGTTATTTCTGGAAACCCTCCAAAGACTACCAAAAAAACAAAGTATAGACACACATCCGCAGGTTCTGGAAAACAAGTAAATATCCATAGCAGTAACCCAAAGACTCTAGAATATCCTCAAGAGTTAGACTAATTAGAATATCTGTCTTTAAGGGTTGCCTTTTATCATCCAGTCAAGAGCAGAAGTGTGGGGGTAATCCCTTTACTCTTGTTGATGGGAGCTGAGTTCTTTCCCGACATGTCTGGCTTGAGTAGCATGATTATTATCTAATGGTTTCTCTCTTGCTAGGCTTCCCCTTTCTGACCTTTCACTACATAAAACATGCTTGTCATAGCAGAACATTTTGTCATCAGAACTCCTTGGCATTTCTTGGTTGCCAGCTTCTACAGCAAACAGTTTGAGGGCAAAACAAAATCACTGCTGTCGAGAAAGGGACAGGTGGGGCTAAGTAGGGAGAGATAGATAGAGGGCTATGTGATCAGGCTCACAGAAAACCAGATATAAGGGAACAAATTGGCCCCTCCTGCCCTAGCGTCACCCTGACCTAGGTGTGAATGGTGGGTGTCTTTTTTATGATAATCACCTGTGACCAACAAAGAATAACCAGATCCTATAAAGGAAGTAAGCCATTGAAGGTGTTGTCACTAGTCCTTGCTCGATGGTTATCACTAGAGATGTTAAAAGGATTTAAGCTCCTTATTAGCTTCCTATAAAAGATCAATCCTAAGTGCCCTCATTGACAACCTTATTGGGACCCCTTTCACTCTTGATAGCTTTTCTGTATCTTCACTTAATAAACTTCTATTGCTTTACCCACTCTCCACTGTCTGCGAGATTCATTCTTTGACTCCATGAGACAAGAACCTCGCTTTCCAGCTTAACTGTGTTCTTTGGCCCCTCATTGGTCTGCATTCTTTGCAACTTTCAGGGCTTCCTATGTTTGTTTTATCTACAATGCAAAGGGTTTTTAGACATACTTTATGGTAGGAAAGAAATGTATCTACTCTACCTTATTCCAGAACAGGAAGTCTGTATGGTATCATTTTAATCATGCCATTGTCTCAATTTTTTTCTTAAAGTAAATCATCAAGAGGGCTAGTAATAGTATGGCTACAAGATCCTCTTCTGGATTTGAGATTTTGTAATTTGATAGCAAACAGGCAAAACAAGACAAAACTGTTGTGCATTTGATCTGAGAGTTGCTCTAAATTTGGTTCTACTTATTACTAATAGCTCAAAGTTATTCACTGCTTCATTATCTTCTGGTATAATTTGTTAAGCTGATGATTAATTTAAAGCCCTATTTCCTATGGGTTCATATTTTACAATATTTTTAATTTTTTTTTTAGATTTTATTTATTTATTTATTTAACAGACAGAGATCACAAGTAGGCAGAGAGGCAGGCAGAGAGAGAGAGGAGGATGCAGGCTCCCTGCTGAGCAGAGAGCCCAATGGGGGCTCGATCCCAGGACCCTGAGATCATGACCTGAGCCGAAGGCAGTGGTTTGACATACTGAGCCACCCAGGCACCCCCATATTTTTAAATTTTCAATAAATAAGTTCTCAAATAATCAGTTTTAAAAGTACCTGCTTCCAAAACCCTTTTATATTTTAACTAACTTCTGGGGTGCACATTAAGGTTTTCAGAATGCCCTAATATGCATTTTTTTCTATTTTTCCTCAGCCCAGGAAATTAAGCCTCATATAAAGTTAAATTATATATCCAAATTAATGGTGAAGTTGTGATGCATAAGATAGTTTGTCTCCATATTTGAAGGTTTTCATTATGGGAGATTGTCCCATGAGAGAGAGGTATAAGCAAAACCACCTCTCACTGCCGAAAGAGTCACAAGACTGAAGAAAATGGCCAACAGGTCCAACTTGTTGAGAAATGTTTATTAAGGGAATTTAGGAACAGAAGCAGGCCTAGGGCTGCCACAGGACAGATAGATCTCCACAACCCCACCATCCTTAAGACCTGTTTTTACAGCCCTGAAAGCTGGAGAACATGCTGAGCGACCAGGCTACAGGAGAATGCTTGAGGTAAGTTTGTTCTAGAGTCCTAGGTACAGAGCAAATAAGGATGTTATGTACTTAAGGGTGTGGTTAAACAAAAGGAGAGAATGGGGGTGGGGGCTGTGCTCTAGAAGGTTTCAGGTCATGGAACGGTTATCATGGCCAGTTTGTCCAACACGGCATTGGTCTGGTTCACACAGGTATATCAAAACTGCTTTGTTTGCCTTCAAGAAGACCACTGGATTTTCATTCCAAGGAGAATATTTAGGAATCAAAGATTATACAAAAATAAAATGAACTGCCCTAAGTGGTAGTAACTTTTTCCACCTCTGGAGCAATTGAAACATCACCTGGATATTTCTAGGGAATTCATATATTTTGCGGATGAGATTTAAGTATTGCTTAAGTTTGCTGATGAGGCATTTATGGTTTCTGATATTTTGTGACTTCATACAACTCTGATGATTTAGAATATGTTTGAATTCTAGAATACTGTAGCCAAGGCAAATGTTTTAATTCATGCTTTGCATTTAAATCACAATGGAAGAGATCATATGCCATTCGAAGGTATCTTAAACTAAATTTTGATTTGCCTGAGAAGTTGCCTGTTAATTAAGAGAATAGATTTGAAATTGTTAATTGCAAGAAGACTCCATCAATTATGTATTGTAGAATTAAGTCTGGATAATTAAACATGCACAGAAAATACATATTTGTATTAGATTTTTCATTCATTATTCCTCACCTTACAGAGAAATTTGGACTAGATGTATGATAGAAGCTTTGCTGCACTCTGCATGTGAGTATTAGCCAATTTTAAGAAAATAGGGTTAATTTCATTTGCTCTTTTGGTGCCCCAATTCTTAAAGCAATTGCGACTTTTATAACTGGTACTCGTAGATGTTAAGTACAAGAGAGGAAATAGAGTATCATAAACTTGATTACCAATAACTGAAATACCACACTTACTTTAGCAAGATAATTATTGTGGTTTTCAGTGGGACCATACTCTGACAATTGTGAGGTTTTGCCTGGTCTCACCTTCTGCCACTAGGAAACACGTCCAGGCATATTTTAGAGGAGCAGATGGGCAGTAATAATACATGTTTCCTAAGTAGATCACTCAAAATCTAAATGCTCATTCACTTATTTATTTCCTTAGCATACTTTACAGGAGTTTAGACTACTTGGGTATTGTGGATAGCTCTCTCAATTACTTTTATGTAAGGAATCTCTCATCCATGGGATACAGTTTCAGTTGTTCATATGGGACCTATTTTTTTTTCTCTTTCAGATATTGGTGTTGAGACTAATAGGTTAACATACTTTGGAATGTATATTTAAGGTCTTTTTGTAAATTCGTCCTCAGGTTTTATTAGAAATTAGAATGAAAGGAAAAGGGCCTTAAGCACTAAAGGTAATTTGGTGTGAAAATATCTTTCAATTGTGATTTATTTCTATAAATAAGATGTTTTGTCATTGCTTCTGGTAAACTAATTTTATTTAAGTATTTTCTCTAAATGAAAAGAAAACTTTAATAGAACAATTTGAATATGTCTGTGAACACTAGCTTGAAAAACACTGGCTTATTATAATTTATGTTTTAAAACATCTTCAGGATCATAAAATACCTATTTTACTGGGTATATAGCTATTGTTTAAATCATGTTTATTTAACACAAACTTGTGAATATTAAGTTTGATGAAGCAGAACTGAATTTCTGAGACCATTTTCTATTGGTTCTGAGGGACAATTTCTATTAGAACATATTCTTTAAAAAAAAAAAGATTTTATTTGAGAGAGAGAAAGAGAGAGCATGATGGGGAGAGGGGCAGAGGGAGAAGCAGACTCCCTACTGAGCAGGGAGCCCCATGCAGGGCTCAATCCCAGGACCCTGAGATCATTACCTAAACTGAAGACAGGTGCTTAACCAACGGGACTAGCTAGGCACTCCCTATTAGATCGTATTCTTAATCTATACTCACAAGTAAAAAGTTACTAATATATCACTAAGAGGATTAAGCCACTAATGCTATGTATGAATGCAGAGTAATCTTACTAAAATATATCATAATTTATTCCTTCTATTGTCAATATATAGGAATTTGGGGGTAACGTGCTAATTATAGGAAAGATGAAGACATATTAAAATATGTACCTATGCTTCCATAAAGGAGTTGCATGTGGGCATAGAGTGATAGTAGCTAACCACATACCATGTAGATGATGCCAGCATCTTCCAAGCACTATGTATATAACAACTTATAACCTCACAAGCATGCTTTGAATTGTTGATATTACAACTATTCACATTTTCATTGTGTAGAAGGAAAAGTGAATCATGGAGAAGGTCACTGGTCCAAAGTCAGGCTCATACTTGGCCGAGGTAGGACTTGAACTGGGCAGTCTGCTCCAGATTTCATGTTTTTATCTCTCAGATGATATTCCGTTAGTTTCTTCATTCTGCATTAATTTATTTGCTGAACATAATCATTGAAACCAAATCAAATTTCACTAGTTTTACATGTCAGGAGGGTTCTTTTCCTGATGTGTTTTAGGATGGTACTTGAGAGATTGTTATTAATTTGGCTTTCCTGTCTACAGACAGTACATTTGCATCTCTGCAAAATTAGCAATTAGCTCCTTGGCTTGGCTGCAAGCATTTTTACATAACTGCTAAGATAATAAACAACTCCTACTTTTCCATAAGCAGAGTTATCTGTTGGAATGCAACAGCCACAAAAGGGCCAAAATGTTGAATGGCCAGTGATCATCTAAGAAACAGTATTCATCCATAAGGGCCCTCCCCCACATCCTGCAGGCAGGCACTCAGGGTCATTGTGCATGTCCCCTGCACCACTGGGGCATCTGGAGCCACTTTTACTGAAAGTCAGTATGCTCTCCAGCCTGCTAGGCAATCACACTGGATGTTAAAGCTTTTTTTTTTTTAATTTTTTTTTTAAGATTTTATTTTTTTATCTGACACAGAGAGAGACACAGCGAGGGAAGGTACAGCAACAGGGGAGCATCAGAGGGAGAGGGAGGAGCAGGCTTCCTGCCGAGCAGAGAGTCCGATGTGGAGCTCAATCCCAGAACCCTAGGATCATACCTGAGCAGAAGGGAGATGCTTAATGACCAAGCCACCCAGGAGCCCTCTGGATGTGAAAGCATTTATGTGAGTAGCATCTATTATATTTGTTCCTGCCCTGAAGATGCTAACAAGATAATATTTACTGATGGCATGGTTTCTTCATTTAAAATTTTTTCAAAATTTTAGTCTTCCAAAGATGTTAATTTAAAAATTGTTCCTAAACAGAATAGGACATATAGATGACAGGCAGTCCTTCAATGTTCTCATTAGTAGAATGTTCACATAAAGCTCTCTTCAGTGATGTGGGAGAAACAGACATAGGCTTTTCTGATGTTTGATGTGAGGACCAACTCCTTTCTGGACCACTGCCTAAGCCTCTGAGAGCTGGAGCAGACCACTTTTGTTTTCTAGATTTTTTTCCTCTGGGAAGTGGCAGTCAATTGTAAATGTGAATTTGGGAAGACATAATTAGTCTGGAAGGGAAGTCTAGGGCTGAATTTCCAAAGATAGAAAGCAATGATGGGCCTGGATTTGGCTCATCAGTTTGCTGGATGTGCTGCCCAACATGCAGGAACATGAATCACTGGAATTCAGTTGAGAGGGTCTAAGTCCTGGTGCTGGTACTCTCAGTTTTGATTCTTGATAAAAGGCAGTTTCCCAAAACCCTTCAAAGATGATGACCTAACAAATTGTACAGCACTCATTAATCCAAGGTTGATGAGATTGCCAAAAGATTGTTGAATTTAAGACACCTAATTATATTTTTGCTATCCAAATTAAGGTTCAGAGTTCAGAGATTGTCCAGAACACAAGCAGTAGTGCATGATGTAACTTTGTACCTGTTGTGCTAATGAACCAGATAGCTCAAAAACACTGAGCAGGAAGCAGAAATGCATAGATTGGGAGGAAAAAAAAAAAAGAATCATAGATGAAGGTGATGTGGTTTTGGAATATAGGTGAGGTTTTGTGGGGGTGGAGAAAGAATTCTTGAGACATCTTTGTTGTGAAATGGTTTATTAAAGCACAGGGAAAGGACCTGTGGACAGAAAGAGCTGCTGCCCCGGAGGTTGTGAAGAATGGCTGATTATATACCCTGGGATTGGGCAGGTAAGGAAAATGGGAGGTTTCAAAAGGATTTTCATATGTTAAAGAAGACTCACAGGATATGGAGGCCTTGCCATTGTCAAGTTAAGGTTGTTTTTCCCTCTAGCAAGACATTAACATGAAGATAGTTGGGAACTTCCTGGAGGAACATTACTCTCTGCCTGATTCAAGTATCTGTCAATGGGCTGCCAATTATAAGGACATTATAAGGACAGAAAAGCTATTGCTTTTGTAAGTAAACTGAGGGAGACTCAGGTCTAGCTGGACTGTGGTCTCTACAAGTTAACTGTTCTCCCTTTAGGGCAGCCAGGAGTGCCTAAGGAATGTCACATATATCCCATGGGTGGGGGGGGGTTGTGGGGTGTCAGTTTCTGCTTTGTCCTCAGCTTGCCTTCTGTTACCTCATCAAAGGGCAAGCTTGAATCTGTAGGTAATATATCATGATTACTGAAGGTTTTTAAATCACAAACAGAAGTAAAACTAAACATTTTGATGTAACAATTTTGATGCTACTGAGAAATTAAATTTCTCCTGGAAGAGAAATTGAAATCCACTAAGAAGTCAGTGGAATTAAAGCTAGGAAGGGAACCATCAGAGTAAACAGTCTGTGATTTAGGCCCTGAGGTGCCAACATTTTATTGCTTTGACTTTCTTTTTTGATATATCCTTTTCAAAAGTTAAAACAAAACAAAACAAAACAAAACAAAATGGGTTCCAGTGTGTTTAAAGAATTTCCTGGCATCTTTTGAAGTAATTTGACCAATTCATCTATTGATTTTCATAATTTTCTTATTAACCTATATTTCTTTTCAGTTGTATGAAATAGTGAGCTTTTATCATCATTATAGAAATAACATTTTTTGGTGAGCTGTTGACCATTTTATTTTGTTTTTTACATTCACTGAAGGTATTTTTTATTAGCATTGATAGGGAAAAACTGTACTCCAAGATGGGTGACCAAATCAGCAAGGGAATTCCAGTCCCTGTCTCAAAGCCCTTCTGGGTTCTTCTTTCCTACCCTGTTTCCCATGCACGTGCCAAAAGTACCAAGTATGCGGAAGTAGAAGGGTATAAATCCCCCTCCCTGCTTGTGCTCAGGGCTCAGACTCTTGGAGGACAACCTCTTCTGAGCCCACTGGTGTTAAATAAACCTCCGACCCTCCAAAATCTCTGAGCGCCACTTGGCTCTTCCGCCAGGATCCAATTCAAGTTCCACAACAGCATGGGGCAAATCTACCCTCTTCTCTTTATAATTTCTTCTCTCTGTAAGGTTACGAAGTCTTTCGCCTTTCAGGGTGGGGACAAGTATTTAACTGCATTATTGCTTTTGTTTTTAAATGTTGTCTACAGTTTCTATAACTCATCTGGATGCAATTTTGGGTGAGAAACTAATTTTTTTTTTTTTTTTTTTTAGCAAAGCTGATATCTTCTCTGGCTTATTTATGACATGTTGATTTGGCTAACCTGGCCTCTTTTCTCTGCTGCTTTATGAAAGGATTCTGTGGATCCAGGTTCTTCATTTCTAAGGTGAAGGGTTCAGTGATGGTTTGGCCGAGAGTAGAGAGAGGGGCTGGTGGGCTTGTCTAGGGCCCAGGAAAGAGATGCAGACTGAGGTATACTTAGCGTTTCATCTAGTGCTACCACACACCCAGACTGTGGCCCAGGGAGCCCCCGCCCCCGCTGTGTGAAGGATGGGGGTGCTGGTTTAAGGACCCAGAATAAACCACCCCACTCCTATTAACCTTTTATGGTTATCAAAAATATAAAACTGCCTTTCTTTTCATGCATACACCTCCTAGGCTATAAGCTACATCATGTAATTTGATTTAACTTGAATTTCAAAAAAGGGCAGATCATTTGTTCTGAGCACTGAATCTTTTCTAAGGATGTTGTTAAGCATTGAAGCAAAGCACTTTTTTAAAGTAAGATAATAAAAGCATGGCTTTCCCCTATCCTTTCATTTAAATTCCTCTTTTCTGCCATATTTATCCTGTGAGCAGACATAAATGAAGTGTACTGTTGTCTAAACTTGCTTCAGAGGGCACCTGGGTGGCTCAGTCATTAAACATGCCTTCAGCTCAGGTCATGGTCCTGGGATTCTGGTATCAAGTCCCACACTGGGCTCCCTGCTCTGAGGGAAGCCTGCTTCCCCCTCTCCCACTCCCCCTGCTTGTGTTCCCTCTCTCACTGTGTCTCTATCTGTCAAATAAATAAATAAAAGCTTGGGGTGTTTGGGTGGCTCAGTGGGTTAAAGCCTCTGCCTTCAGCTCAGGTCATGATCCCAGGGTCCTGGGATCAAGCCCCACATTGGGCTCACTGCTCTGCAGGGAGCCTGCTTCCTCCTCTCTCTCTCTCTGCCTGCCTCTCTGCCTACTTGTGATCTCTGTCTTTCAAATAAATAAATAAAATCTTTAAAAATAAATAAATAAATAAATAAATAAGCAAAATCTTTTTTTTAAATGATGAAAAAGAAGTAAACTTGTTTTGGGTACCTCTGCCAGGCACAGTTCTTGCCTTTCTGGAACTCATATAGAGTGACAGGCAGAAAAAACAGGACAATAACTGCAGGATAAAGACACACAATGACTTGGGGTGCCTGGGAGGCTCAGTCAGTTAAGTATCTGCCTTTGGCTCAGGTCATGATCCCAGGGTTCTGGGATGAAGTCCAGCGTTGTGCTTCCTGCTCAGCGGGGAGCCTGCTTCTTGCTCTGCACCCTCCACCCCATGCTCTCCCTCTCTCTCTATCCACCCCCCCCAAAGATACACAGATACAGACAACAAGTTTAACAGTCTCAAAGACATCTTCCATGTATATGGAATATCTTAAGATACTGGTTCAATATGGTGCTTATAGTTTTTGAATTTCGGAGATCAGAGGGAAGATGAGAACAGTCAGATGAGACTGAAAAGAGGGAAGACTGGGAGCACAGCCTCTCCACACCTACCCACTGGCCCACAGTGACTTGCATATAGTAGATAATGAGTGAGGGTGTGAATGTATTAACACTGCTTGTGCTGGAATGTGCAAAGCTGGAAATAGGTGTCAACTTGAGATGAGAGTATTTCCATCTGCCGGCAGTTGTTGGATTGGTAATGATGGAAGTCATGGTCCTGATCCTGGGCTAGTCCATCCACCTCTCTAAGCATCAGTGTCCTTATGTTAGCTAGGGTGCAACAGATGTTACTCAATCAGAGGGCTGAAAACCAGCAGCAGAGGGGAAGTGGGAGAAGGGACACAAAAGGGAAGGGATATGTTTTGTTTTGGAGAACCAACAGTTCCAGCCAAGGAGATGACCTGCTGGGAGTTTCACCTGAGAGCCCTGTGCTAGGTGTGTCTCACCCAATAATGCACCACCCCCACCCCCGTAGGTGAGTCAGTTTGAGTGAGATTGGAGCTGAGAACCTGCACAGAAGTCCCCCTGAATTGTACTGAAGTTACCTTTTACTAATTAGAATACTAAGATCTCCTCCTATGGGTGGAGTTTTCAAGCATTGTTTGAGGATATGGATGTATGCATTGGTGTATTGATGTGCTGGGCATGTATAATTGAACCAAAGTGCCTAATGGAATTTGTTTAAGTTCCATAACTGTTGTGCAATCTCTCTGCCCTGGGCCTAAGACACTGAGTAGAAGCTTCCTGTACTACCCCGTAGGGAGACAGTGCTTTGAGAGCTATTTCCCTGTCTCCTCATTTGTCACAATAATGAAAAGTTCTTTGGTTTCAGCACTTCCACTTCTGTTCAGCACTTGTGTTCAATTTAATGCACCTCAAGTGATGTGGTTTTGGATATAGGTGAGGTTCAGTGGAGTGAGGTCCGGAGCTGATGACCAAGAAAGAATTCTTGAGATGTCTTTGGTGTGAAATGGTGGTTTATTAAAGCATGGGGACAGGACCTGTGGACAGAAAGAGCTCTCCCTGGGACTGTCAGGAATGGCTGATTATACACTCAGGAGTTGGGGGAGTAAGGAAAAAGGAGGTTTCAAGAGGTTTTTTCATATGTTAAAGAGGACCCTCAGGATACTGGAGACTGTCAAGCTAAATTTGTTTTTCCCTCTGGCAAGGCATTAACATTAAGATAGTGAGGAGAGCAGGGGAGGAGTCAAGATGCGGAGAAGTAGAAGGGTGAGATGACATCAGGTTGCAGAAGTGCAGTTAGATAGTTATTGAACCTTTCCGAACACCTGCAAATCCAACAGGAGATTGAAGAGAAGAGCAGTAGTTCTAGAAACAGAAAATCAACCACTTTCTGAAAGGTAGGACATGCAGAGAAGTGAATCTGAAGTGACGGGAAGATAAACCATGGGGGGAGGGGCCGGCTCCCAGCAAGTGGCAGAGCAATGGAGCACAAAATCAGAACTTTTAAAAGACTGCTCCACTGAGGACATGGCTCCAGAGCCTAAGCAGGGGTGGAACCCTCGTGGGGACAGCGTGGTCTCAGGTCCCAAGGGGTCACAGAAGGATCAGGGGTATCTGAGTGTAGCAGTGCTCACAGATATTAGAGCAGGGAAGCTGGCTACAGAGACGGAGCTGAGGAGTGAGCTCTCAGCTTGGTATTACCTTAAACTGTGATCTGTGGCAGTCAGGCCACTGCTCTTTGAGGAGGGACCCCACAAATGGCAGATCCAGGGAGACTCACCTTCCTTCTCTGGAGGTAGAAATCTGCTGGGTTTGGAGACTCCAAACAGGACTGTAAGCCAGAGACATAAATGCTCAGTCACAGGCCGGGTGAGCTCAGAGAACTGCTGGAGACCAAGATGGGAGTGATTGATGTCTTTTCTCCGAGGGCACACTAAGGAATGGGGCCCTGAGCTCTTGGCTCATCTGGGCCAGAGACTGGGACACAGCCATTTTCATTCCCATCCTCCAGAGCTCTATGGAAAGCCTTCAGGGAACAAAAGTTCCTGAGAGCAACCCAAAGGAGATTACTTAGCCCGGCCCCTGGCAAGGACGGTGCAATTCCACCTCCGGCAAAAACACCTGAGAATCAGTACAACAGGCCCCTTGCCCAGAAGATCAGCAAGAACATCCAGCCAAGACCAAGCTCACTGATCAAGAAGAGCAGAATTCCAAGGAGGGGAAAGCAAAGCATGGAATTCATGGCTTTCTCCCCATGATTCTTTAGTCTTGCAAAGTTAATTAATTTTTTTAAATTTTATTCTTTTCTTATTCTATTTTTTTAACGTTTACTCTTTTAATGTTTTTTAACTCGTTTATCTTAACAATACCTTTCATTAAAAAAATCATTTTGAATCTTCATTATTATAGTCATATTTATTCTTCATTGTATCTAACTTAATTTTTTCATACATACAGGGTTTTTTCTTCTAAAAAAATCTGGGATACAACTTCTTCTAATAGAGCAAAATATACCCTAAATCTAGCAAAGGGCATAGTTCAAGGCTCCAGCCTGAGCAAATTCTCCTCACTTGCTTTATCTTTCTTTTCCCACCCAACTTATCAAATATATATATATATATATATATATATATATATATATATATATATTAGTTGTGGTTGTTCTTGTTAAAAATTTTTAAAATTTTTTTTGAACTTTTTACCCCTTTTCTTCTCCCCACGATTTGGGATCTCTTCTGATTTGGTTAACACACATTTTTTTCTGGGGTCTTTGCCACCATCTTAGTATTTTATTCTCTCGTTCATATAGTCTTATCTGGATAAAATGACAAGGCAGAAAAACTCACCACAACAACAACAACAAAAAAGGACAAGAGGCAGTACTAAAGACTAGGGACCTAATCAGTACACACGTTGGTAATATGTCAGATCTAGAGTTCAGAATGACAATTTTCAAGGTGCTAGCTGGGCTTGAAAAAGACGTGGAAGATATTAGAGAAACCCTGTCTGGATAAATAAAAGCCTTTTCTGGAGAAATAAAAGAACTAAAATCTAACCAAGCTGAAATTTAAAAAAAAAAAAAAACTATTAATAAGGTGCAATAAAAAATGGAGGCTCTTACTGCTAGGATAAATGAGGCAGAAAGGAGAATTAGTGATATAGAAGACCAAATGGCAGAGAATAAAGAAGCTGAGCAAAAGAGAGATGAACAACTACTGGACCATGAGGGTAGAATTCGAGAGATAAGTAACACCATAAGATGAAACAATATTAGAATAATTGGGATTCCAGAAGACAAAGAATGAGAGGGGGGGGCAGTGGGTATATTGGAACAAATTACTGGGGAAAATTTCCCTAATATGGCAAAGGGAACAGGCATCAAAATCCAGGAGGCACAGAGAACCCCCCTCAAAATCAATAAGAATAGGTCCACACCCCATCATCTAATAGTAAAACTTCAAGTCTTAGTGACAAAGAGAAAATCCTGAAAGCAGCCTGGGACAAAATGTCTATAGCAATAAATGGTAAAAATATTAGATTGACAGCAGACTTATCCAGAGACCTGGCAGGCCAGAAAGGACTGGCTTGATATATTCTGGCATAATATATTCAGAGCACTAAATGAGAAAAACATGCAGCCAAGAATACTATATCCAGCTAGGCTATCATTGAAAATAGAAGGAGAGATAAAAAGCTTCCAGGACAAACAAAAACTGAAAGAATTTGCAAACACCAAACCAGCTCTACAGGAAATATTGAAAGGGGTCCTCTAAGCAAAGAGAGAGCCTAAAAGTAGTAGATCAGAAAGGAACAGAGACAATATAGAGTAACAGTCACCTTATAGGCAATACAATGGCACTAAGTTCATATCTCTCAATAGTTACTCTGAATGTAAATGGGCTAAATGCCCCAATCAAAAGACACGAGGTATCAGAATGGATAAAAAAAACAAAACCCATCAATATGCTGTCTACAAGAAACTCATTTTAGACCCAAAGACACCTTCAGATTTAAAGTAAGGGGGTGGAAAAGAATTTACCATGCTAATGGACATCAAAAGAAAGCTGGAGTGGCAATCCTTATATCAGATCAATTGGATTTTAAGCCAAAGACTATAATAAGAGATGAGGAAGGACACTATATCATACTCAAAGGGTTTGTCCAACAAGAAGATCTAAAAATTTTAAATATCTATGCCCCTAACATGGGAGCAGCCAACTATATAAACCAATTAATAACAAAATCAAAGAAACACATTGGCAATAATACAATAATAGTAGGGGACTTTAACACCCCCCCTTCACTGAAATGGACAGATCGTCCAAGCAAAAGATCAACAAGGAAATAAAGGCCTTAAATGATTCATTGGACCAGATGGACATCACAGATATATTCAGAACATTCCATCCCCAAACAACTGAATATACATTCTTCTCTAGTGTACATGGAACATTCTCCAGAATAGATCACATCCTGGGTCACAAATCAGGTCTCAACCGGTACAAAAAGATTGGGATCATTCCCTGCATATTTTCAGATCACAATACTCTGAATCTAGAACTCAATCACAAGAGGAAATTTGGAAAGAACTCAATACATGGAGGCTAAAGAGCATCCTACTAATGAATGAGTGGGTCAACCAGGAAATTCAAGAAGAATTGAAAAAAATCATGGAAACAAATGATAATGAAAACACAACTGTTCCAAAATCTGTGGGACACAGCAAAGGTGGTGGAAAGGAAAATATATAGCCATACAAGCCTTTCTCAAGAAATAAGAAAGGTCTCAAATATACAACCTAACCCTACACCTAAAAGGAGTTGGAGAAAGAACAGCAAAGAAAGCCTAAACCCAACAGGAGAAGAGAAATCATAAAGATCAGAGCAGAAATCAATGAAATAGAAACCAAAAGTACAGTAGAACAAATCAATGAAATTAGGAGCTGGTTTTTTGAAAGCATTAATAAGATTGATAAACCTCTGGCCAGACTTACCAAAAGAAAAGAGAAAGGACCCAAATAAATAAAATCATGAATGAAAGAGGAGAGATCACAACCAACACCAAAGAAATACAAACAATTATAAGAACATACTCTGATCAACTCTACACCAGCAAATTTGACAATCTGGAAGAAATGGATGCATTCCTAAAGACATATAAACTACCAAAACTGAACCAGGAAGAAATAGAAAACCTGAACAGACCCATAACCAGTAAGGAGATTGAAGCAGTCATCAAAAATCTCCCAACAAACAAGAGCCCAGGGCCAGATGGCTTCGCAGGGGAATTCTACCAAACATTTAAAGAAGAATTAATTCTTATTCTCCTGAAACTGTTCCAAAATATAGAAATGGAAGGAAAATTTCCAAACTCATTTTATGAGGCCAGCATTACCTTGATCCCAAAACCAGATAAAGATCCCATCAAAAAAGAGAATTACAGGCCAATATCCTTGATGAACACAGATGCGAAAATTCTCACCAAAATACTAGCCAATAGGATCCAACAGTACATTAAAAGGGTTATTCACTACGACCAACTGGGATTTATTCCTGGGCTACAAGGTTGGTTCAACATCTGCAAATCAATCAATGTGATACAATACATTAATAAAAGAAAGAATAGGAACCATATGATACTCCCAATAGATGCTGAGAAAGCACAGTATCCTTTCTTGATCAAAACTCTTCACAGTTGGGGCGCCTGGGTGGCTCAGTGGGTTAAAGCCTCTGCCTTCAGCTCAGGTCATGGTCCCGGCGTCCTGGGATGGAGCTCCACATCTGGTTCTCTGCTGGGCGGGGAACCTGCTTCCTTCTCTCTCTCTGCCTACCTCTCTGCCTATTTGTGATCTCTGTCTGTCAAATAAATAAATAAAATCTTTTTTTTTTTTTTATTTGACAGAGATCACAAGCAGGCAGAGAGGCAGGCAGAGAGAGAGAAGGAAGCAGGCTCCCCGCCGAGCAGAGAGCCCGATGCGGGGCTCGATCCCAGGACCCTGGGATCATGACCCGAGCTGAAGGCAGAGGCTTTAACCCACTGAGCCACCCAGGCGCCCCTAAATAAAATCTTAAAAAACAAAAACAAACAAACAAAAAGAAAAACCTCTTCACAGTGTAGGGACAGCCAGCATAAGGTCACACAATATGCCTTAAGAAAACATGCCTCTACATACATTGTATGTAAGTAAGGCTGAGGCTCCTCTTTGTACAGAGATTTTAGTATTATAATAAGGTAAAGGTCATTGTTGGTCATGCCAAGGGCCATACATGGTCCATCGGTGCAGACCAGAGTCAGGGGTTTAGCTCAACACATCTGGGTGGTCTGGGCCAAGTGGAAGTCTCTTCAGGGCAATTGCTATCACCTGATGGGTGGTTTCTGGTTTCATCTGCCAGAGTTAATAGGCAAGTCATAAAGAAGTGCTTAAAGAAAAATGTAAGACAAAGGTTGCGAATACAAGCAGTAAAGTGAGTACAGGAAATCAAGGTCAGATCTTGGGGTCTAGCTGGTCACACTTCGTTGGAGATATGCATCACAGATCTCTTCTTCCAGTCTGTGACTTGCTTTTTTACTCTTTTGGTGGGGTCTTTTGATGAATTATATATAGTTCTTATGTTTCAATGAAATGTAAGGTTTCAATCTTTTAGTTGCTTTTCATGGGTCCAATTTAAGAATTTTTGTTTTCCCCAGGGGAAGAATGGGTATTTTTCTGTTTTCTTCAAAGAGTTTTATTATTATATCTTCCACATTTAATTTCATAATCCGTTTCAAATATACTCTCCGTGTTTCAAATGCATTTTGTGCATAGTATGCAGGCAAGGTCAAGGCTCACTTTATCTTCCATCCGTTAACTTTTAAGAAAACCATCTTTTCCCTACTAAATTGCAGTAGCTTTGTGGTAAATCAGGTGACTGTATATATGTGAATCTATTTCTGGACCCTGTTTTCTTTTCCATTTTATTCTATGAGCAGAAACCAGGACTGTATTTGTGAGACTATAGATAGTAATTTCCCAACATGCTATTTTTAGATTGAGACATGAATGCTTTTGCCTTCATAGAGTTCTTTTGATTCTTTTCCCTGACTTACTTTCCATCCCTTTATAAAGACAAAGATAGCAGTGAGCTCCCGGACATGCACTGACAATGGTGACTCCAGAACTTTTTTACTATAAATTTTATTATGTTTCCTTTTTCTAATAGAAAAAAAAAAGTTATGTTCTTTAACCCAAAAAAGAAATAAAGTACAATAACATGAAAGGAGCAGTTATTTTTCATTATTTATTATTCATTTTCCATATTCCTGACTGAATATGAACACCTACTAGAAATAGTCTACAAATGTTTTGAGATCTCAGAGAAATAATAGTGTTATAATCCAAGATTTGGCTTTTCCTATTATGTGTAAAGAAAATATTGCATCAGTTTATCTTTAAACTTGGCATTTAATATAGTAATTAGTATAGATATTGATGCAATCTCCATATTTGCAATATATATTTTAAATTATCTTTTAATTAGAAAGGTAAATGTTTAGTTCTTGCTTGTGAATGGAAACATTAAGTACAAGAAACAATATTTTTACGTATTGTGGCTGTCATATTTTTATAAAATGAAATTCCATATATTCTTCATAAACTGACAAGTAAAAAAAAAAAAATCTCCTGATGTAAGTATTGATCACAGTTTCTCTGATGCATCCAGTGGAACTAATATACCAGATTGAATTCTCTGTAAGTCCTCAGTCACTGAACACTTGCTATCTTATGAAAAAAAAATTTTTTAAGATTTTATTTATTTGACAGAGACAGATCACAAGTAGGCAGAGAGACAGGCAGAGAGAGGGGGAAGCAGGCTCCCTGCAGAGCAGAGAGCCTGTTGTGGGGCTTGATCCCAGGACCCTAGGATCATGACCTGAGCTGAAGGCAGTGGCTTAACCCACTGAGCCACCCAGGCGCCCCTTATGAAAACCTCTTAAGTCTATCTCACAATGTACCTGGCTTCCCCTAAAAATAGGTTCAGCAATATGTGTAGCCTTAATTCTGAAATTATGGATTTCTCTTTTCTCTTCCCTCTAGATTCACTTGTGCTTCTTCAAAATGTTAGGTGAGTTTTCTGAGGTCCCATATAACACCAAAACTTATTGATAAATGACAGCTACCTGAATCATTCAGGCAAGGAAGTTTCTGTTAAGAGAATAAACTTAGAATTAGTGGTCATTGTCCCACAGAATCCAATTTTGGCTAATTTGTACTGTGAACAATGTGCAGTTTGTTTGCATTCACTAGATATACAAAGTAAAGATGAGAGGGAGCACTTTGCGGCCTGAGGTCTTCAACAAAGACCTGAGTGAAGATAAGCCAAATAGAGCTAGAGGAGATACATTTGAAAGAAGTGATATAGCTCATCACTTTACCAGTTCAGTGATTTTTGAAGCGTGTAAACTTATGTTAAGAAACATTGAAGAGGAAGTTTTGTATCAGTCCCGAAAGGGCTTATTTAAATTTCAAGATGGTTAATGAACTTCTTTTGTACAGAAATGAAAAAAATAAATCTAGACCAATATATACGTTTTACCATTTATTGTGTAATATGGTTAGTTCTCTAACATCTTTAATTCCTATGTCAAAAATAATTTTTCACATGTCATGTTTTTCATGAAAATTATACTTCATTTAGAGAAAAACAGAATTGTCAAAATAAAAATGGCTATATCTAATGAATGATTCAAACTAAAATAGGGATCAAAATGTTTAATTTGTTTTCTAAAATTTTCTAGAAATCCATATTCTAAAATTATTTTAATGTACAAAAAATGGATATTAGGTCATTTTTAAGTGCTTCTCTTTTATTTCCTTTTTTCCCCAAGGTTTTTTTTGTTTGTTTGTTTGTTTGTTTTTTAAGATTTATGTATTTATTTGACACAGAGAGTGAGATCACAAGTAGGCAGAGAGGCAGGCAGAGAGAGAGAGAGGGAAGCAGGCTTCCTGCTGAGCAGGGAGCCCGATGGTGGGGCCCGATCCCAGGGCCCTGAGATCATGACCTGAGCCGAAGGCAGTGGCTTAACCCACTGAGCCACTCAAGGTGCCCCCCACCCCAAAATTTTATTTTTAGGTAATCTCTACACTTAAAGTGGAGCTCGAACTCACAACCCTGACATCAATAGTTGCAAGCTCTACCAATGGAGCCAGCCAGATGCCCCAAGTGCTGTTCACATTAAGTTTAGAATGGGAATTAAAAATTTTCTCTACAGGGGAGGAGTCAAGATGGCTGAGAAGTAGCAGGCTGAGACTACTTCAGGTAGCGGGAGATCAGCTAGATAGCTTATCTAAAGATTGCAAACACCTACAAATCCAACGGGAGATCGAAGAGAAGAAGAACAGCAATTCTAGAAACAGAAAATCAACCACTTTCTGAAAGGTAGGACTGGCGGAGAAGTGAATCCAAAGCAATGGGAAGATAGACCGCAGGGGGAGGGGCCGGCTCCTGGCAAGCGGCAGAGCAACGGAGCACAAAATCAGGACTTTTAAAAGTCTGTTCTGCTGAGGGACATCGCTCCAGAGGCTTAACCGGGGTGAAGCGCACGCGGGGTCAGCGTGGCCTCAGGTCCCACAGGGTCACAGAAGGATCGGGGGTGTCTGAGTGTCTCAGAGCTTACAGGTATTAGAACCGGGAAGCTGGCTACAGAGACAGAGCCGAGGAGTGAGCTCTAAGCTCGGGTTTACCTTGAACCGCTCGCAGGCTAGGTCAGCTCGGAACGTGGCCGGAGGCCAGGGTGACGGGAGCAATTGGGCGCTGTTCTCTGAGGGCGCACTGAGGAGTGGGGCCCCGGGCTCTCAGCTCCTCCAGGCCAGAGACTGGGAGGCCGCGATCTTCATTTCCATCCTCCGGAACTCTATGGAAAGCGCTCAGGGAACAAAAGCTCCCGAAAGCAAACCCCAGCGGATTACTCAGCCCGGCCCCTGGTAAGGGTGGTGCAACTCCGCCTGGGGCAAAGACACTTGAGAATCACTACAACAGGCCCCTCCCCCAGAAGATCAACAAGAAACCCAGCCAGGACCAAGTTCACTTACGAGGAGTGCAGTTTCAATACCAAGGAGAGCAGCGGAATTCCAGAGGAGGAGAAAGCAAAGCATGGAACTCATGGCTTTCTCCCCATGATTCTTTAGCCATGCAGTTAATTTTTTTTTTCTTTTTCAATTTTTTTTCTCTTCTTCTGCTAAATTGTTTTAACTTTTACCCTTTTCTTTTTTAATGTTTTTTAACTAGTTTATCTA